>NC_053122.1:4310474-4372974 GCF_010015445.1 Perca fluviatilis | reverse complement strand
ATCCATCCATCTATCTATCTATCTATCTATCTATCTATCTATCTATCTATCTATCTATCTATCTATCTATCTATCTATCTATCTATCTATCTATCTTTTTTACTTGGTTGAAACATGAAAGAACAGTGGCAAAAAACAACTAAGGAATCACTCAGTTGTCATTGGCTTATGTAATTCCAGGCCCTGTCACTACTAATACTACCACTACATACATACAGGCTCAAGATGCTTTATAATAACAAATAGAAAGTGGTGTTTTTTTGCTTTGTGTTGCAGATAAGTAAAAGCTGATGAAACACATTCTCCTTTTATACTGTTAGTTGTTATCAATGCTCATGTATCTCATCTCTTCAGTACATTAAATATATTCAACCTAAACACAACCCTGTTACCTTATCCAGTGAGGCATGCATGATACACAGTCTCAGTGCTTGTGTGAATTTGTATGTGTGAATAATTCATTCCTCCACCCCTCCTGCGGTGCAGCAGGCAGTGGAGGGAGGGGGGGTGTTTGTTTAATCTGCATGCTGCTCCCTGTCTGCCTGTCTGTGAGCCTGAGCACTCAGGTGGAGCTTCCTGGTGACTGTGTTTGATCGACGGGCCCGCTGACTGCCTGCTCCACCGCTGATGATGCTCAGCGAGACGCTTCCAGTGATGTAATCATGCAAACACAACACGGACGTGTGATACAAACATATAAAAGGAATATTCTGACATTTGTTCCCCACAGTCAGATGTTTATGAAGCTGTGTGTCCGGTATCGCATCCTCATGACCGGGTTTGTTTGATATCGTATGAAAAGTTATGCACAACAATTCGTATTATTATGATATGATGGAATTAGGCGACCGCCAGCAGGTCACATGACGACCGGTCACATTGCCGTGACCTGTCGGCCATTTCAGCAGCCGTTGCTTGTTGAGTTTAGACGCCAAATATGGATGTTTTATGATATATGTGTTGGTCAGTTTGCCTCCTTGACTATCCCATTTTGCAGCAATACAATTGAAGTGAGATGAACAAACAGAGAAATGTATCTTTTTAGATAAAACAGAAGTTTTCTTTTGGGGACATCATTTGAAATTGGGAAAAATTTGAAGTTGGAAAAAAGGGAATACATTGCAATATATCGCAGAATATTGCAATATGTTTAAAATCGCAATAATATCGTATCGTGACATAAGAATCATGATTATATCGTATCGTGAGGCCTCTGGTGATTCTTTGTTTAGGCTAGTCCAGCAATGCCAGACCTTCCTCCACAGTGCTGCGGAGGAAGGTCTGGCTAGTCCTTCTGGCTAGTCCTACTTTATCGTTCCCTTGGCCTTTGGAATTAAAATAGCCCCACATCATCACATACCCTTCACCATACCCCCACATCATCACATACCCTTCACCATACCCCCACATCATCACATACCCTTCACCATACCTAGAGATTGGCATGGTTTTATTTCAGTTAGCCTAATAGCTGGTTTGATTTGCATTGAGAGATGATTTTATGGAAAGTACCCCATGCCAATCTCTAGGTATGGTGAAGGGTATGTGATGATGTGGGGGGTATGATGAAGGGTATGTGATGATGTGGGGGTATGGTGAAGGGTATGTGATGATGTGGGGGTATGTTGAAGGGTATGTGATGATGTGGGGGTATGGTGAAGGGTATGTGATGATGTGGGGGTATAGTGAAGGGTATGTGATGATGTGGGGGTATGGTGAAGGGTATGTGATGATGTGGGGGTATGGTGAAGGGTATGTGATGATGTGGGGGTATGGTGAAGGGTATGTGATGATGTGGGGGGGGCTATTTTAATCTCAAAGGCCAAGGGAACTTTATCAGGATGCATAGTATTCTGGATCCATGAAATAACTGGCCTTTAAAAATAAACATCTGCCTGCCTCTATGGGAATTTAACATAGGGGTGGACTGACTTTTGTTGCCAGAGGTTTAGACATTAATGGCTGTGTGTTGAGTTACTTTGAGGGGACAGCACATTAACACTGTTATACAAGCTGTACACTTAATACTTTACATTGTCGCAAAGTGTAATTTCTTCAGTGTTGTCCCATTAAAAGATATAATGAAATATTTACTAAAATGTGAGGGGTGTACTGACTTTTGTGAGATGCTGTATATTTTCAACATGTTACACATTCTACATTTCTAGGCAAAAACAGGTTAAACCCTATACATGTGTGCATCACATGTTGTCGCATGGATTTAACGGTGAGATGTGACAGAAATGATGGCCGCTTGTTTTCCTTCCACCTACAGTACAACACTCATTAGTCTGCAGCTGGAGACACATGTGTACTGGCCAGATGGTTCATCAGAAAGTAGTTCCAGCTAAAGAAAAAAAACATTGATACATAAATTACATGAATGTTAAAAAGATAAATGAATGTTGGATGATTTACATGTCATTATGGAGGCACCGAGAGAATCTGGCCCAGATAATTGGACACTAAAAATGAACATTTTGGCACACGTCTGCCTTTCCCATCCCAGCAAGCCATTTGATTAATTGTTATGAAAACTATCATCTAGGTGTCAACGCTCCAGCTGCAGCAGATGTTGATGAATCTCCTCCAGACGCCTACAAATCAAACACAGACCTGAGTGAGTCTTTACACCAGCGGTTCCCAACGTTTTCGGTCTGAAGTTCATCAATTCCCAATGTATGTTTCGAATGTTTAACACTATTCATTACACTATTCATACACGGTCGTCATGTGACCTGCTGGTGGTCACCTAATTCCATCATATCATAATAACACGAATTGTTGTGCATATAATATCGTGATATGACATAAGTGTTGTCTTTTCCTGGTTTTAAAGGCTGCATTACAGTAAAGTGATGTCATTTTCTGAACTTACCAGACTGTTCTAGCTGTTCTATTATTTGCCTTTTACCCACTTAGTCATTATATCCACATTACTGATGATTATTCATCTAAAATCTCGTTTGTGTAAATATTTTGTGAAAGCACCAATAGTCAACACTACAACATCGTTGCGGTATCGATATGGAGGTATTTGGACACAAATATCGTGATATTTGATTTTCTCCATATCACCCAGCCCTAGGATCGGGATACGGGTCCCATCCAATGCGCTGTACACTTGTGGCACAAGGTGCGTAGTGGAGTTGCGGGGCGCTGTAGCCTGGGCCTCAGCCATGTCGGGTACATTGATTAATTGGTTCAACAGCTTGAATCATATGGCCGTGCACACCGCATATACACAGCGGTGAATGGTTGGCTCGCTGACACCAAATGTCTCTGCCACAACTCTGTATTCTGCACAGGTGGCCAACTTGTCTTAGCTTAGCTTCTAAACTCTTTAATTTAGTAAGCTGGTTTGCAATCTACAACCATAAAGTCAACTTGTGACGAAACTAAGCTTTGCGTAGTCTGGTTTATTCGGTCTTAAAATTTGCTTGACAATTAGACAGAAACATGACTACGTACATGTTCAGGTGCAGGTACAGTTACGTTCATGTTAGTATTTGGATATATTCTTCCAAACAAATCATATTTATGAATTTTTCTTAAAATTAGTTGAGCTACTCAACAATCTTTCCATGTAATGTATCGCTGGCAACTGCAGATATACCCCCTAGGGTACAAGTACCTCTGGTTGGAAATCACTGCTTTACACAACCTGTGTAGAAAAGAAAGAAAAACTTGGCTTGTTCTCTGCTCTGGTGTGATTGCAGGCTCGGTGCAGCCAGACAGCGTGTCAGCCTGTGCTCTGGCCTTCTTTTTCTTGGCTTGCCCGCGTTGGATGGAGAGGTAATTGGGAAGAGAGGCAGAGGTGGATCCACGGCTTAACCCGAGCGAGGCGGTAATGAGTGCAGGCTGCTGGGGGGCCTCGCCTGAGGGCCAGCAGGAAACTTATCAGCCTGCTGGGCGTCATTCAGAAAAGCTATTTATGCCTTTTGCTCAAAATAACTGCCATCTGAGAGTCAGTATTTCACTGGATATTTTCTAAAAGGGGTGGTAGGTGACGTTTTCACTGTTCTGCAGCAATAAAGGAGCATGTGGGGGTTGATATGGCTGTCATTGTAATGAGGAGGATATACGGCCCTGTGAGTTATCTCAACATGTTTGACAATAAATTACAAACTAACCGTTTACTTTTATTTTTAAAACGGGAAATTAATCCTGGTCTGTTGGGTGAAAGTCCTGTATTTGTTTGACTCATCCACCAACCCCAACCTGCCTCCTTACACCGAACCATAAATCAAGCTTTATGCAGAACTTGGTGCTCTTATACTTCATCACATTACTTCCTTCTTAGCTCCCGTCATAATTATAACGGCTGCTAGATGGCGCCTTCACTATAAATGTCTATATGTGTCACGGAATCACAAAATGTCGGACCCATATGCAGAGACTGACAAGTAGTGTAGTGTTGCTAGAGGATTTAAAGGTCCCATGACATGGTGCTTTTTGGATGCTTTTATATAGACCTTAGTGGTCCCCTAATACCGTATCTGAAGTCTCTTTTATATAGACCTTAGTGGTCCCCTAATACTGTATCTGAAGTCTCTTTTATATAGACCTTAGTGGTCCCCTAATACTGTATCTGAAGTCTCTTTTATATAGACCTTAGTGGTCCCCTAATACTGTATCTGAAGTCTCTTTTATATAGACCTTAGTGGTCCCCTAATACTGTATCTGAAGTCTCTTTTATATAGACCTTAGTGGTCCCCTAATACTGTATCTGAAGTCTCTTTTATATAGACCTTAGTGGCCCCCTAATACTGTATCTGAAGTCTCTTTTATATAGACCTTAGTGGTCCCATAATACTGTATCTGAAGTCTCTTTTATATAGACCTTAGTGGTCCCCTAATACTGTATCTGAAGTCTCTTTTATATAGACCTTAGTGGTCCCCTAATACTGTATCTGAAGTCTCTTTTATATAGGCCTTAGTGGTCCCCTAATACTGTATCTGAAGTCTCTTTTATATAGGCCTTAGTGGTCCCCTAATACTGTATCTGAAGTCTCTTTTATATAGGCCTTAGTGGTCCCCTAATACTGTATCTGAAGTCTCTTTTATATAGGCCTTAGTGGTCCCCTAATACTGTATCTGAAGTCTCTTTTATATAGACCTTAGTGGTCCCCTAATACTGTATCTGAAGTCTCTTTTATATAGACCTTAGTGGTCCCCTAATACTGTATCTGAAGTCTCTTTTATATAGGCCTTAGTGGTCCCCTAATACTGTATCTGAAGTATCTTTCCCGAAATTCAGCCTTGGTGCAGAATTACAGCTACTAGAGCCAGTCCCACAATGAGCTTTCCTTAGTATGTGCCATTTCTGTGTCTGTAGCTATTGAGGAGGAGAGAGGGGGGGCAAGGTGGAGGGTGGGGGTGTGGCCTTGACTAACTGCCACTTTGCTCGTTTGAAAGCCATGATGTCTCTCTCTCATGGGTGGGCCAAATTCTCTGGGCGGGCAAAGCAGAGAAAGGGGAGGTAACCTTGCTCCTTATGACCTCATAAGGAGAAGAATTTACATCAAATAATTCATCATCAATTTACAAGCCCTGCAGAGCTCGGAGAGCAACAGTTTTCCCAATTCTCCAAAGTCACTCTGAGGTTCTGCTGTTAACACATGGTATATCTATTCTTCATAACTTAGGGTGCGATCAATAATTGACCAATGGCTACAAGCCAACTGGCCTTCTTTTCAACATCTTGGGGGCCCCATTGATAACACTTTCCAGATGTTTCCAGAGAGGTGTCCAGTGAATGTAGGCTAAAGTTCATATGAGTTTCTTTGTTACCAAAAAATTAAGACAAAGTTTATAAAAAGTCCGTTAGAAGTCCAGATACTACACTTTCATTTTCTCAAAGGCAGAGCAGGATACCCAGGGCTCGGTTTACACCTATCACCATTTCTAGCCACTGGGGGACCATAGGCAGGCTGGGGGAACTCATATTAATGTTAAAGAACCCTCATAAAGTGAAATTTTCATGCCATGGGACCTTTAATAAGTCCATACCCAACAAAAGGTGTCTTGAAAACAGTAGGCAAACACCGAGACCATTGGGGTAGCTGACACACACTCTCACAGGGAATACCGTACACAGTACAATGACCTGACAAGAGACAAAGGAAACACAGATACTAAATACAAGAGTTAACGAGCAAACAAGGGACAGGTGACACTAGGGCTGGGGAACAGGTGAAAGACATCAGGCGGGAACACCAAAAGACAGGAAGTAAAACAAGATAACACATACAAAATAGAACGATATGGAAATGGAAAACCAACAGAAAACATGAAACCAACTAAACACAGAAACTTGACATTGGACGAGACGTGACAATATGAGTCGTAATTGCTGCTTGAAGAAACGACTTATGGGTTTGTTTTTTTCGCATAAGACGTAGCCTCGCGATAACACACCACGTGGCTTTAGAAAGTGGCACGTATATTTTAACGAAATGTTATGTTGTAAGTTATATTTTAACGATATAAGTTATATTTTAGATGTTACGGTTAAGAACTAAGTTATATTTTAACGTTATAACTTATATTTTATGTCTTACGGTGAAAAACATGCCATTTCCGGCAGCACATGCCAGGACTTGCCACTTCCGGCTGCCACATGCCACTTAAAAATCTAACTCCTACCTAATTTTGGGGTACAATTTGGTTTTGATAAATTCTACAAGCAGCAATACCACAGGCCAAGCAATCGTCCCGTTCCAAACAGGCACATTTTCAACGGGCACTGCACTAGTTTGATTAATTGTTATGAAAGCTATCATCTAGGTGTCAATGCTCCAGCTGCAGCAGATGTTGATGAATGGACGAGATGTGACAATATGAGTCGTAATTGCTGCTTGAAGAAACGACTTATGGGACTGTTTTTCCGCTGAATTAAGACGGTAAAGGTCAATAAAGATCAAAGATTGCTCATTGCTCCTTTAAAGAAGCAGCAGTCAATGTTTTTAATAGTTCCTGTTGTGTGAGCACAGATGTGAGATTGTCCCACAGCTTCATTAGTATTGCACTTCCTCTGCCGCCTATGTCAGCGCTGCTCTCCCTAACACACGGTGTCAGTTCTTTCAATAGCTCGATTTGTCATTTTTTGGAAAGGAAAACACTCTTTCTCACAGCTCGATGAGTCATTATGTTCCCCGAAAAAACCGAGTGACAAGCAAAGCGATTAGATCCCACACACTGAGAGCTCCTTTCACACACAATCTGCATTGACAAGATTTTACAGGTCTGGAGATGATGTCTCTGAGCGGGAGAGCAGCTCAGTGTGTCGGCTTAGAAAAATTATACAATATAGACAGTTTTAGTGTGAAACCATTCTTTAATTTTTTAAAGACACACACACACACACACACACACACACACACACACACACACACACAACTTATTATGATGCTTTGAATGGAAGCCAAGAGCTGCCGTACTTGGAATAGACCTGAGGGTTGTGTTCCGTTTGAATATAAAAGTAAATGGCAAGTTTTTTTTTTTTTGTACTTTACAGAGCTAAGTTATGTTCTGCCGCGTCATGTGCGTAACCGTAAAAGTGAAGTAGGTTGGGATGGTGGATGGGTTATAAACAAACAGACTTTTTACTATGTCACGTTAAGTGTTACATGTGCATCAGGATGCAAAGTAATGTAGATTTTAACCCAAACTCTAAACTTAAAGGGGAACTATGCAATTTCTTTAGCTTAATTGACCTTAACTTTGGAGTCATTGGAATGGTTATATGACTTTTTTCGGGTTGAATGGTGGTCGTCTCGCCTCACTCCCCCCTAGCACCTGTGAGCGGAAAAACCACCCTCGCAACTTTTGGCCAGCGAGCCGCTGGCCTCAGCATCAGGAAGTATGGCGTGATATCAGGCCCCGCCAAGTAACGAATTGCTTCACAGCACTGCACACATACAGGAACTGGCTAGCTATAAGAACAAGGTAGCGATGGAGTTTTTCACACTATCGTCACAGCTGAGTCAGCAAAAAAGAAGCAGAAAGCACGGAAAGCGTTGTCGGAGGAACAGAGAAAGAGGAAACGGCCGACTGACCGAGGGAGGACTCAGACACAAGTAAACATAGGAGCTGCATTTTCAACTCGTTCTCACTCCGAACTCTTAAAATAAGGACGTTTGGACAGTGGCTGTCAGCATCTGATGCGACGAAAAAGGCGTCCTTCAGCGTGTTTGTATAACGCACCGGGGAGAGCAGCAGTTAGATAGGATTTAGCGAGTAGTATGAAAGGGCGAAATTCCGCGTAAGAAGGTTGGTTGGGGTGGAGCATGGGTCAAACACAGGACTTTCACCCAGGAGACCGGGGATTGTGTCCTGCTTGTCACGCTTGCTATAGTCGTTTTTTCTTTAACCGTTCCGTTGTTCCCGTGTGTCACAGAACCGAACGCCCACCCACGACCATTTCCTTAACATAACTGCATCAAAAGGGACGCCAATAGACCCGACCAAGAGCGTTTACTTAAAGCGCTAAAGGAGACTTGTAGCGTCAATAAGAACGACAAAGGCACCTGACCAAGCATCCATATTTAACGAGATGGGAGTGAGAACCTTTTGCCGTTTTGAGGAACCTGTAGGGGGGGCTCTATAGAGAAACCTGTAGGGGGGGAGCTCGGTAGAGAAACCTGTAGGGCGGGGGCTCTATAGGGAAACCTGTAGGGGAGCTCTATAGAGAAACCTGCCAGCAAAAAGCAAGCCAAGAAATTGCCAAAACTGCATAGCGCCCCTTTAACTAAGCAGTTTTGTTGCCTAAACATAACCACATTACATCTTTAACAACGTGTTTAAAACAGCGACATTATGTTTTCTGGTTTAGAGATGAAACGCACCTGTGGGTTGTATTCGAGGGTAGGCAACACAAGCCCAAGCCCAACACAGTTAAAATAAAAAAAATGTCCTCATACTGACACATGTAGGCTACGTTTGTTTGTGTGGAAAGCCCTTTTTTATTAAGCAACTGTAGGAAGACATTCAGAAATGTCAACAGATGAGCTCATCAGCGAGCACGGGGCAAAGAGCCCACGTTAACACAGGCGCGCACCTACATAATAAGCTGTTTTAAATTTAAAATTTTCAATGCCTTATCGCGCGGGTATAAATCCTCTAAAACGCACGGGCGTCAGATTGGTTTGAAATGTGCTGGGGACAGAGACGCATTCGGAAATGCATTTTCAGAAGTGCTGGGTACAATGACGCATTTCATGGTTTGAAAGACGCTGTCCTGTAGCTTACTAATGTAACTGAATAAAAATGTATACAAAAATGTGGTGATGTCCGACACGTTTTATGAAGAAGAAAGCTTTGACAAAGTAACGAGTCCCATTTGGCAAACACATGCCACCGACCCCTTCACCGACCCAGAACGTTTCCAGATGTTACAGTTGCTGTTGCAGGGTTGTGAACAGAGAAGGGAGCAGCAGAGCGGCTGTGTCTGTGCCTGCCCTGCAGGGATAGTAGAGATTTTTGTGGATTTCGGGAACTCATATTTTATTTTCACCAAAATATTCCATTCCATACATACAACACAATTTTACATTTTTACCTTACACTTACACACATTTAAAGCTGCTACAAAATACACACATAAACAATTAAAAAACTAAAAAAATACAAGAAGACAAGAACAAAAGTTTACTTTTCTTATTGCATTAGCAAACTCATTACAGGGCTCCATCTCTTTATAAATGTGGGTCTTTGTAGCCATATTGCATATGTAATTTGTTCCATCTCATACAGTTCCCATACTTTTTTAAGCCATTCTAGTTTCAACCATCTTATCGTGATACACTTAATAGCAGCCCCTAAGAGTATTTGTAACAGATAGATTTTTGGCTCTTCCCCCAAAACCTTCTGAGGAGAAGGTCTGAGGAGATCAGGACCCACTTTGCAGTTATTTGTGGTGGATTTTTGTGGATTTGTTGGCATCTGTCGCCCAAGAATTATATGTGTTATGAACTTTTTTTTTTTTAACTAAATTGAGCTTGAGGTTTTCAAAAAAAGTGGTCGGTACAAAATGACTTGGGTTTGACGATCTGATAGGTACGCGTACCCACCGAAATCGACACCTATGTATATACGACTTAAATCATCGTATGGTTTAGAGGACTTAGGGCCCTATCTTGCACTCAGCGCAATTGGCTTTGTACACCGACGCATGTATCATTCCTATTTTGCACCCGACGCACAGCGGACTTTTCCCTCCACAGACTCACGTCGGTAAATTAGGGAATGTATTTGGACTCCCGGGGGCGGTTCAGCGAAAAGAGGAGGCGTGTTCAGGCGCAAACGGTCCCTGGTGCTATTTTGCAGTTTCAGAAAACAATTCCACCACTGACCAGGAAAAACCTGGTATAAAGTCAGTAGTACGTTATTCAGATGCTATTTTAGGGGCGCATGCTTGGCCATAATATAGCGTGAAAAAGAGAAATATTACTGAAAATGCGCTTCATGTGTTTGGATAGATCAGCAGGCACTTTACAGTACAGTCCTCAAAAAGTCCCAGCATTCTTTGTGGCTTGTTGTGTTTTACACAACGTTTCCATGAATCATGGATGTGTTGATGACATAAATGAGGAAATATTAGAGGACTTAAGGAGACGTGATGTTGAACTACGGCGGGATTGGACACTCGATGTGCTCCTGGTGGAGCGGGTGGACGGAGATGGAGTGGGGGGAGGAGATGGAGTGGGGGGAGGAGGAAGGGGCACAACAGGTACTGGTGGTGCGTTTGGAGGCCCAGACTTGAGGAGATGCACCCGAGGGGCTGCAGCAACATCGCCACCCGGCCAAGACAGGCATTTATTACGTTGCCGCATCCCGGACAGCTCCCGCTGGCGTGCGCCAAGCAAATCTGCCGTTATGATAGCAATCCGCCATGGAACAATACGCCTGCTCTTAAAGGGAATGTGAGATGACGCTCTGATTTGTTATTTTCACGTTACGCCCAAACCACACCTAGCTACTTCAGACCAACCCATTTTAGATTTGCGTCGGGCGCAAGAGTCATTTATCCCGCCAGTATCATAGCAACAGCGGCCGAGATCTGCCCACAAAGCTACTTGCGTTTCACGTTTGATACTTGCGTTTCAGATCGTTAAAATAGGGCCCTTGATGTGTTCTTCCTGTGGTTGTGTGCTCAAAGCTTTTCTGTAGCAACATTCAGGTGCGCTCCAAATGAAATGTTTTTCATTTTAAAAACACACAGCTTCCACTCTGCAATCAAACTGTTTCACTGACAAGACAAAAATATTCTGAAAGTATGATAAATGCTTAGAAATGTCTCAAATATGGAGGATGCGTGCAAGTTAAACACGTCCACCTGCTGCCTTTGTGTGGAGGCCAAAAAACCTCCGTAAACAAACTGCAGTAAACGCTGCTTTCATCATCACTCGGTGGTTTAAATTGTTCATCTGTTCATTTAATCCTTCCTCCTGTTGGGGAAGCTTTGACAAATTCAAACTTTCCAATCAGTGTGGGACAAATCCAGAACGGCTGTGAAAGAGTTATGGAGATTAAAGTGCTCATTTTATGCTCATTTTCAGGTTCGTAACTGTCTTTTGAGGTTGCACCAGAATAGGTTTACATGGTTTCATTTTTCAAAAAACAACATATTTTTGTTGTACTGCACATTGCTGCAGCTCCTCTTTTCACCCTGTGTTCAGATCTCTGTTTTAGCTACAGAATGAGACATCTCACTGCTGTAACATCTTTGTTGGAAGTCGCACATGCCCAGTAGCTAGGTAAGGACTACATGAGCTAGCTAGCTGTTTCTCCAACTTCGGCCTGTACAAGGCAGGATTAGCCGGGAGACTTCTTCTAAACGAGGGCGCAATTCCGACTTTGCGTGGAATCCCTGCAGAACAGGGACATGGAAGTAGTTCTTTTGTAGATTATGGTGAACTAGTGTGTGTTGCAGCAGTGTTTTGCCATTGAAAACGAGGGGGTTAACCACTAGCATGGTTTAGCCCGCTCATTTCGGCTAGTGATGTAGACGTCCCTGCAGATTTTGAACAGCTCACCCGGTGACCACTAAGGTCTATATAAAAGAGACTTCAGATACAGTATTAGGGGACCACTAAGGCCTATATAAAAGAGACTTCAGATACAGTATTAGGGGACCACTAAGGTCTATATAAAAGAGACTTCAGATACAGTATTAGGGGACCACTAAGGTCTATATAAAAGAGACTTCAGATACAGTATTAGGGGACCACTAAGGTCTATATAAAAGAGACTTCAGATACAGTATTAGGGGACCACTAAGGTCTATATAAAAGAGACTTCAGATACAGTATTAGGGGACCACTAAGGTCTATATAAAAGAGACTTCAGATACAGTATTAGGGGACCACTAAGGTCTATATAAAAGAGACTTCAGATACAGTATTAGGGGACCACTAAGGTCTATATAAAAGGGACTTCAGATACAGTAGACTGAAGGCAAGACACATTCAGAAACCATATCTCACTCAAAACAGCATGGATGTTTTTTTTCAAAGTTTGTATGCGTATGGAAACACCAGAGACACAAAATAACACCCCAAATCCCAGAAAAAGTGATTTTTTTCATAATATGGGCACTTTAATACCTTAAGAATGTGTTGTTCCTTCAGTATATATGGAGATGAAATTAACTTGAGTTCAGTCGATTCGTTATTCTCTGCATGAGACAGTTGGCCTAAAGAGAAAACAACATACGCACACAGCTGTAATAAAAACAATAAGTCATATCTATAAGTCCTCAGAGGCGCTCTCCGAACTCCACTGATTTTCCACACAGCAGTTTCCAGGTGCTGTGGAGTACTGCGTAATTATGTGAAACGAGCTGTGGAAAGCCTTTAGTGTCCCCTGAGGGAGCTGTGTGAAGTCTGGTAAATGCAGTGGCTTATCTAAGGTAGGGCCACGAAAGCTACGAAAAGTAAGGCACTATTATTCGTATGTATTCCACGTATTTATTGCTGTCAGCAGCACACTGACTGCTGCTGTCTATGAGCGTGAAGGGAAGAGGTCGGGGGGGATGTTTGGCTCCTAAAAACACAGGGCTTTCGGGGAGGGGGCAGGGGGTGATTATAAAGTTGTGTTCTCGTATACAGGCGGCCGCCGTCTTGGGAGCTACTGTCTTTTTAATAAACTGTCTGTACACTTACAATGTTCACTATGCTTATGGTTAACATTTAGGGACCCTCATTATGCTACCATTGAAGTGTGGTGATATTTTGAGCCTTTTTAGTGGTATATATTGTTTTTACTTTCCCTGTACCCCGAATACTAGCGTTGTAAGCTAATCAGCAGTCAGCACTAGCTTGTTTCAAGCTACAAACACATTCGATTAGCATGAAAACATGTTTCAGAGAGCGACAGAGTGGGTACACATCTGTTATTAACCCCTAGGTTCGTTTTGCGCCGGAATTGTCCTTTAACCGCATCCTACGCTCTTAATGTAAATGTAATTCAGCTGGCATTATCTTTTTGCATTACGCTGCTGTTGAAAATAAGTAGCTTTACAAATGCTATTTCAGGTAGACAGGGTTGACTTCTCCAACGCCGACACTGCAGAAAATGCAGCATGTTTTTCAAACTCTCTCAGTCCCTTGTCTTCTATACTTTGACTTTGATAGCTCTTTTTTCGTGGTCTTGTAGCTGTCACAGTGGACAAAGAAGAAAACAGTACTACACCTCGACAGACCACAGTCTTGGCTTAACACGGATGATTTTTAAAAGAAGAAATTGGATTGGATTGGATTGTAACTGAAACTTTCCAGGTGACAAATGGAGTCAAACACACAAAAGAACAGAATCCAGTGCAGCAAATTCACTCCCGCTCTGCGCAACGAAATGTAAATGTAAACCTGTGAGAGTGTAAATTCGTGTTACGCTTGCTGAAAGAAGAGCTTTGACAAGTCAATCTCAGAGCAACGGAGACCCCTCAGGAAACATCTGCAGGTTATTCAAGTGTTTCTGGCACAGACGTCAACGCCAAAGTGTTCCCAGACTGTAAGAGAAGATGAAAACGTGTTAATGAAACCTTGTGTCGTCTTCTCCTTCTCTGCACTGGAACCACCCGAGGCCGTTTCTTTTTCTACAGATTGCTTTAAAGAACTCCATTGTGCTCAGCTAATGCATAACAAACAGATGGAGCTGAACACACTCGCTCCAGAGTGGCATCTCTATCTCTTTCTCGCTGCCGCTCTCTGAAATAAATCTAAATTATGGTTTCTGGCGTCAGCGCAGAAGAAACACTGCAGACCAACACAGTCATCATGTGGCTGAACGAGGGGAAATTAAGAGACTTTCCCTACCCTCGAGAGACGCCCGTAAGGCCTCCTGCACGCTGGCTGCGTGGCGTGAGCGCGGCGTTTCTGTTGCGTGTCAGTTGCGTGGCGGCCACGTGGCGTTTTCTATGTCTTTGCACACCAGGAACGTGTCTGACGCGGCGCTGCTACGTGATTTGGATCACCCTTGTTCGGGGAGAGAATTGTGGAAATGTACTGCCCTCAAGCAGTAGTATACTTCATGTTAAACATAAATATATTCTGATTTGATTACAGTTACAATTTAAATGACATTTATATCAGCATTTATGTCAAAACCTCGAGACTTTCAAACATCAACATGTCATGTATTAATATGTATTCATGTCTAAACGACATATAAACATCTTTTCCTATTCTATTTTGCCTGGAAACGCTTCCAACACGCTTGCGTGTCGCGTGAAAAATAGGCAGTGCACGCTCTAAGCTGTTAACATGGGAGCTGAAATAAAAACGGACACGCCACGCAGCTGACACGTTCGCGCCACGCAGCCAGTGTGCGGGAGGCCTTGGTCGTTTGTTCAAGCAGCAATTGCGACCTTCATTTCCAGTGGCGGCGCCCAGTAGTGGCTCCAGTCATTTTGACAGGAGCAAAGCAGGAAGTAAGGTGTCAAAGTATAAGAGCGCCAAGTTCCGTGTAAGAGGACGAACAGGACTTTCATCCTGGGTCAAAATGAAATGGCGAGTTTTTTTAACTTAATTAAGAAACGCAGCTACATCACGTTCTGCCTCACGTGTGTAAACGGAAGAAAGTAAAGTCTGATTTTTAACCCAAACCACCATCTTTTTCTAAACTTAACTAAGTAGTTTTGGTGCTGCACAAGACGATTGTGATTGTTTTAAAGAAATGCAAACAACCCAGAATGCATCTGTGGTGTAGCCAGACGTTACCAGAGACGGTTTAGAACTGAGATGCCCCCAACTCGAGCTAGTTTCCTGTATCTGTGTCCCGTGGGCTCCGCCACGGCCACGCCTCTTTAGGAGACTAGCGACATGTCCTGAGTGTTTGATTCCAACGGGAGAAGTGAACGTGAACACAGATTATGAGCAATTCTTTCGCCCCATAGTCACCAAAGTAGATATTTGAGCCATATCTCACAAGCCACATCTCTCCAGAACATTCTGACACTAAAATGGCATTTTTCAGGACCAGGGGCGTAGGCAGTAATGGGCCAGGGCGGCACTGGCCCGCCCACTTTACTCACTGGCCCGTCCAGCCAAGTTTGATCAAAATACGTTTTGTTATGAAAAATATTCAAATATATGCAAAAAAGAAATAATAACAGGACTAGCTAGTTGTGTGTGTTTAATGTGTATTTTCTTCTGATTAAAACCAAACTGTTTAAACCAAACAATCAAACAATTAGATCAAACGCCTTCAGGAACGTAGTTGGTTGCTATGGTAACAACAGGCAGACTCTCCGGGCTGCCTTCAGCAGCTAACGTTAGCTAGCTGGCTGTTTAGACAACGTAGCTAGCTACCACGGATGTGTTAAGCAATGCACTGTTAAAAGTTACCGTGACAACAATGGCTTCTCTTTAAAGTGGTATGGACAGTTTTCTCGGATGGAATCCAGTGGAAATAAGGACGAGCTTTTCTGCAGCATGTGCAGACATTTCCCCAGCAGAGCTGACAGCCAATCAGAGAGAGAGGAGGCCCTCACACAGGTAACATTAAGTCAAACGTCTTTCACGCTTCTTGTGTTATTAATTAAGTAACCTAGCTAACCTAGTAACCTTCCTATTTTAGTAAGAAATTGTGAATTTGTGTTTTGCCCACATTAAATAAGAAGATAACTTCTCTGTGAGTGACCTAGTTTTGAGTTTTCTTTGATCCTGTCACTGCCGTGGACTTAATACACTGTCTAAGATTTGGCACCTGGCTGGCCACTTCTCATTATATCTTTCATAATTCAAACAATGCTTGGCTGGAAGTTTTCATTCTTTGATTTTCTTTTACTGCTGGTAGCCATTTGCTGCTCATGATCTGACCGTAGTCCTGAAGCAACAATGCTGTTGCATTGTTACATGTGTGATTTCTGTCTGATGGAGGCTATTCTATGTCCTGCAGTATGTAAACACCTTCTCTGCTGTGTGGGTTCATGTTTAGTTGCCACTTTGTGCAATAAAAGGGTTAATTTTATAACAGTGCTGTGCAGAGCCAAAGCTGCTGTTTCTGCCGGTGCAAATATATTTTAGCCTGAATATGTTACAATCTACAGTTTTTATCTATATTGTTGTGTACAAACTTTTTAGACGGAGCTTTGTTGGTTGAGCATGTCGGAGACAGTACTGTTATTGCCGTTGTAATGCAGTATGTTGGAAGGTAAAATCAGTTTTTTTCAGTTAGTCCTTTTTGCTACTTCGTCTTTTTGAAAATGGCCCACCCACTTTTGTACTGGCCCGCCCAAAATACTATTTTTGCCTACGCCCCTGCTCAGGACCGAACTGTCGCGAGATCTGGCGACACAGAGAAGCTAACGTCAGCTAACGTTGGTGAACGCCCTAACAACACTAATCTCCGCGATGCTAAATATGTCTTCTAGCTGTGTAAATATCTAACGTTTTCAATAGAACATATTCATAAATGATTGAAATATAACTTTTCATTCATCCACATGACGTTCACTACACTTTCAAACGAGGCCACGCCCCCTTTAGGAGACAGGAAGTGTGGACCATTTCATACCGCTGGCGATGCTTGAAATGTGCTATCCAGGGCCAGCCCTAGACTTTTGGGGGCCCTCAGCAGGACCACTGCACAGGACCAATTTGTGTATTGTAAATATTAGTTTAAGCACTAATAATGTACAAATACGCATTTAAAGACTAATGTGAGACCTGTTAGCAGCAACACTATCTTTAAATAGACCGGCTCTGTTATGAGCTCTATTGTGGGACATTTCAAGCACTCTTGGGGGCCCCCTCTGGTAGCCACAGGGCCCTAAGCAGCCGCTTAGTTCGCTTATGGGTCGGGCCGGCTCTGGCGCTATCTTTAGTATAAAGGATCCTTTTTTGGGGGGGGCATGTCTGCCTTTATTTGATAGGAAAGCTGAGATATGAAAGGGGAGAGAAAGGGGGGAAGACATGCAGGAAAACCGTCACAGGTCGGATTTGAACCGTGGACCCTTCTGCGTCGAGGCATAAGCCTCTGAATATGTGCGCCCGCTCTACCGACTGAGCTAACCTGGCCCCGTATTAAGGATCTTTGACCTTACTCCACAGCGCTGTGGAGAACCTGAAGCATAAACACAGACACTACTTCTTCTAGGACTACTTAGATCTTTCAGAATACTGCTCTGGAGACGTCTCTTTTGGACTCAGCTTGCAGATAATTTGATTTGCTGCTCGGACCACAGAGCGCCTTTCATCCTCCCTCATCTCTACGAGGTTTATGTTGCAGCTGGTCGGTTTGATTGGACTCCTTGAGGAAATATGACCCCACCCTGTGTTTGTTTCAGGGTTGATAAATTGACAAACGGCCGCGGAGTTCTCCGGCCAGACAAGAAGACGAGTCCAACTGTGAATTCCCTCCGGAGCGAAAGCAGAATGATTGACATTTCATTTAGACGCTGAGGCCGGGGCGGAGAAGCCAATCTGCGGGACTCTGCTGACTCAGTTAGGTGATTGTGTTTTTGCTCTAGCCGACATCACGTTAATTTAAGCGGCAGATGAATGAGATCAGGGGGAGATAGCGACAGAGTGGAGAGATGATCTGAGCCTCTGGCGCCGTTGGGGGGGGGACACAGTTTGAGATGCTAGTGATACAACCAGGCGTCTGTGAAAAGATAAGGAAGAATCAAAGGGTCAGACCTTGACGGAAATGATAATTATAATTAAAGTTATATAAATGATAACAGTCAGTGCTACTTTATTGTCCAGTATTTAGCTAATGGAGTAGGATTAAGTTATAATTTAAACAGGATCTATACTGTAAAGTCTGTAAAGAGATTAATGACAATTTGATTAGGTATGATTGAGAATGTAGTTTTGTCTTTTTGTGGTTTTATTTAGTATGGCTTTGGGCAGGACGCTGAGAACACCAAGGCAGAACAGGTCGAAGAAGAAAGAATCAATCAATGGTCTAATTAACAAGCTCACAGTCGGCCAAGCGAAGGAAGTCCAAAACAAGCAAACAAATCCAGAGGAGAGAGAGGCAGATATCGATAGTGAACTAGGGGGTTTTTGCTGCCTCAGAATGGTGCTTTTGGGGGTGGGGTTGGGCATTACTGGTCCGCATACAGAAAAGGCAATGAGTCTGTGTTACCTTATTTGAGAGAGAGAGAGAGGTGTTAACCTTAGATAAAACAAAGTGGTAGAGCGAGCTGGAGAAAGAAACAGAGAGAGAGAGAGAGATATAGGGGGAGAGGGAGAGAGAGAGATGCTAACGTTGGATAAAACAAAGTGGTGGAGCGACCTAGAGAAAGAACAGAGAGAGAGAGAGGGAGAGAGAGAGAGATGCTAATGTTGGATAAAACAAAGTGGTGGAGCGACCAAGAGAAAGAACAGAGAGAGAGAGAGAGAGGGAGAGAGAGGGAGAGAGAGAGGTGCTAACGTTAGATAAAACAAAGTGGAGCGAGTTAGATTAAGAACAGAGAGAGAGAGAGAGAGAGAGAGAGGCGCTAACCTTAGATAAAACGAAGTGGTGGAGCGAGCTGGAGAAAGAACAGAGAGAGACAGAGAGAGAGAGAGAGAGAGAGAGAGAGAGAGGTGCTAACGTTAGATAAAACAAAGTGGTGGAGTGACCTAGAGAAAGAACAGAGAGAGAGAGAGAGAGAGAGAGAGAGAGAGAGAGAGAGAGAGAGAGAGAGAGAGAGAGAGAGAGAGCGGTGCTAACGTTAGATAAAAGAAAGTGGTGGAGCGAGCAACGGGCATGGCCATTGGTCGCCTGGTATACGCCTGGCTGGGTCATATGAGGAGGCATCAATCATTTTCATTTTGGCCACATACACAATATCAGCGAGCGGCAACATAATACAACACAGAAGTTCTCCATGGTGCACTGAAGAGGAGGGAACACATGGCCTCCTGCACATTTTGCAACAGAACTATCCTCTGTCTTGACTGTCTCTCATTTGGACTCGGACTGGTCTTGAAGTTGGACTCGACAAAGGTGGTCTTGACTACAGCATTGCTTCCACCAAGTTTAATGAAAATCAGGCCTGTAGTTTTCTGTAATCCTGCAGACAGACAAACAAAAAAAAACAGACAAACGGAACCGAAAACATAACAATTTTGGCGGAAGGTAATACAAATAAAAACACCAAAAACTTTAATCCCAACGTACAAGTTCATTACGGTTTCATGAGAACTTTATTTATACAAAAACAGAATGATTAACGTCCGGTGCTGCTTATAAAGTACAGGCCAAAACAACAACAACAGGTCCTCAATCAGCTGTTTCTTTTCATTGTGAAATGTTAAAACTGGATCGAGATGATTGTAAAAATGACAACGAAATACAACAAACTGAGCTGTAATCGAAAATGACAAAAAGGAGAAATATATGCAGTAGATGAAACCTTGTTCAGAGTGTATTTCTCAGAATTAGACACTGTGCTAATATATCGCAGCACTATGAATAGAGTTAAGCTGCTACAGGAGATGTGAGGAGTATCTGAACATCCTGATATAATCCTGATGAAAGCTGTAACCTCACTAAGCACTGAACTTCAAAAGAAACTATGAATATCAAGCAGCAAAAACTGGACAAAAAAAAACTAAAACATTCATACGCCAAAAATCCAGCAGTGCTCAAAAAGCTTTGAAGCCGCCAACACCTCGTCTCTGAGCGCCTGAAATCCACTACGTTCACTTCCAGAAGAGTAATTACAGTCTAAAATACAACAATTTCAAGCTTTGTATCAGGACTAGTTATAAGGGACCGTGTTGCTATAAAGTTCATGCAAAGCTTTTATTAGTTTCATCACTGGCTGCTCAATCAATGGTGCCTATGTTCCACAGCCCTATGTTCATACAGCCCTATGTTCATACAGCCCTATGTTCATACAGCCCTATGGTCCCACAGCCCTATGTTCCCACAGCCCTATGTTCACACAGCTCTATGTTCATACAGTCCTATGTTCATACAGCCCTATGTTCATACAGCCCTATGTTCATACAGTCCTATGTTCATACAGCCCTATGTTCATAATTAGTCCCACAGCCCTATGGTCACACAGCCCTATGTTCCCACAGCCCTATGTTCATACAGCCCTATGGTCCCACAGCCCTATGTTCACACAGCCCTATGTTCCCACGTTTCTAAATTTTTTTTTTCAAAATTAGGCCCTATGTTCCCACATTTCCTTTTTCATAAATTTGTATCAGGTTTTATCCCCCTAACCCTAAAAAAATGTTGTGGGAGGATAGGGCTTACATTAAAGGGAAATGTAGGAACACAAGACCTAATTTTGAAAATGTCCTACAAATGTGGGAACAATTGGGCTGTGGGAACATAGGGCTGTGGGAACATAAGGCTGTGGGAACATAAGGCTGTGGGACCATTGGGCTGTGGGAACATAGGGCTGTGGGAACATAAGGCTGTGGGACCATTGGGCTGTGGGACCATTGGGCTGTGGGAACATAGGGCTGTTGGACCATTGGGCTGTGGGAACATAGGACTGTGATACCATTGGATTGTGGGACCATTGGGCTGTGGGAACATAGGGCTGTGGGACCATAGGGCTGTGGGAACATAGGGCTGTGATACCATTGGGCTGTGGGAACATAGGGCTGTGATACCATTGGGCTGTGGGACCATAGGGCTGTGGGAACATAGGGCTGGGGGAACATAGGGCTGTGGCACCATTGGGCTGTGGGAACATAGGGCTGTGGGACCATAGGGCTGTGGGACCATAGGGCTGTGGGAACATAAGGCTGTGGGAACATAGGGCTGTGGGAACATAGGGCTGTGGGACCATTGGGCTGTGGGAACATAGGGCTGTGGGACCATTGGGCTGTGGGAACATAGGGCTGTGGGAACATAGGGCTGTGGGACCATTGGGCTGTATGAACATAGGGCTGTGGGACCATTGGGCTGTGGGAACATAGGGCTGTGGGAACATAGGGCTGTGGGACCAGTGGGCTGTATGAACATAGGGCTGTGGGACCATTGGGCTGTGGGAACATAGGGCTGTGGGAACATAGGGCTGTGGGACCATTGGGCTGAGCCCGCTAAATCATACTTAAAGCTGCAGCCAGGGTCAGTCTGGGAGCTGGAAAAACCAAACTCTGGTCAGGCCAATCACATCGTGTATAAAGTCGGTGGGCAGGGCTTAACATAATGACGGCAGAGTTGCGACGGTTACGCGTGCATTGGGTCTGGCTTGTCAGGCTAAAAGATACCAACTGTCAGGATGAATTTTGGGGGAAACATGTTTAAAATGTATGAAGGAGACTTATTGTTTTGCCACTATTTGTTGGTGAAAAAAGGCACGAAATACTGTCAGTTTTTGTTTAAGAAGTTCAATTTTAATTTCATTATTGCACATATAAAAATATATGTTTTGAGACCAGGGGACTTGAAGCAACTGCTTATCTCACTGCCTATGTTTCTTCAGTAGTTGTGAATAAATAAATTAAATAAAGCAACCACAGCCGCAGCTTCTGTGTGGACTGTAAATCATGTTGGTGGGACAGATACGACCCTCAACACTGACTGGATCAGGTAAAAAATGGCAATTAAATGTGATTAACACCTGTATAATTGAGGTAACTACACTGTAATTTAATGCACATTTCGTACCTGCTAACTATATTTCCCACCCCCATGACAAGACTTCATCATACCTAAACGACAGGGCTAGGTCGAACACCAATGACTTCCAAAATTACATGTATAACCGTTAACGTTGTGAAAAGGCCTCATGGTGGCCTTCTCTTAAAGGTGACCTGTTTAACGTAACGGTTGCCGTTTTAAACAGAGTTAGCGTTGTGAAACGGAACTACTTAAATGTAGGCAACAAAAATACTTAGTTAGGTTTAGGCAACAAAAAATACTGGTTAGGGTTAGGAAAGAAATCATAGATTGGGTTCAAATATACTGAACAAAATTATAAACCCAACACTTCTGTTGTTGCCCTCATTTTTCATGAGCTGAACAAAGATCTAATACTTTTTCTATGTACACAAAAGGCCTATTTCTCTCAAATATTGTTCACAAATCTGTCTAATAATAATCCATCCACCTCACAGGTGTGGCGTATCAAGATGCTGATTAGACGGCAGGATTATTGCACAGGTGTGCCTTAGGCTGGACACAATAAAAGGCCACTCTAGGTTAGGGTTAGGGTTCATCCGTGAAGAGAACACCTCTCCAAAGTGCCAGACGCCAGGTCGAGAGAGAGAGAGAGAGAGAGAGAGAGAGAGAGAGAGAGAGAGAGAGAGAGAGAGAGAGAGAGAGAGAGAGAGAGAGGGAAGGAGAGAGAGATGAACTCTAACACCGGTCACCGTTCTCCTTGGTGAAAATATTGTTTGTTTGATCTATTCACCACCCTGACCTTCCTTCCTACGCGGATTTTGGGGCTCTTATACTCCACACCATGCTTCCTCATTTGTTCCTTGGATTGCCAGGCCCTCAGGCAGAGCACTCAGACTTGCAGCCAATTCTTTTTCCCAATGGCCACCTACAGTATTGCAATGAAAAATCTCCCTGTGGCCCAAAAAGGATTTTGCCTGTAGGCCACCATTGTAAAAGAGACGTCGGTAAAACTGCTGCCAGGACACCTCCAACTGCAAACAAGGTTGGTTATGACTCTTGCTATGCAGTTGATTTTTTTATATTTGAAAAACGTTCCCTCAAGCCGAGAAAAGCGATTTAAAAACATGTGACATCACCACAATGTAAAGTCTCTGGGCCAGCGGCAGAAACTTTTCTGCACATATTCACTGGGATGCATATCACAAAAGTAAGAAGCTTAGAAACCTTTTAGGCGTACGTGCCAGGCGAGCAGCTCCACTGAACTAAATATAGGAACCATTTTGGGATCCGGTATCCAGTTCATATAATACATCCATGGTTTGCTCCCGCGATAATTATTACAGCCACCAGAGGTCTCTGCTAAACAACAAACGTAAATATGGGTTGTTATAATCGACCTATACGGCCGCTTTTTTGGAGTGGAAAAGTCTGCTTCATTACCAACTTTCTGGCCCTGAACTTTTAATTTAGTTCATTTATTCCACATGTAATGAATGCTGGGTAATGAAGTCCCAAATCTTAGTGGAAATTCTTCGCCTGGTGCAGCTTTAATGTCTATCTAAGCGATCACTTTTTTAAGCACCTCAAAGTTAACTTTATCTCCTTCCTACTATTTTGCAAACAGAAACCAGTCTGCCGTTGAATCCATGTTATTTTTTTTTCATTACCAGGCGTCTCAGAGACCAGCTGAGTCCTGCACCGACCAAATTTCGACTCCCCAGTGTTGGCATTATATTATATATTATATGTACATCCAGATAAAAGATCAATTCACAAACTTCAGATCAACATTCATCATCCTTTATCAACCGTTTCTTTTCCTTCAAGCCATCTGGTGCCACCATGGTGACCAATCCCAACACAACCCCGGTAACAATCTCACATCTCTGACATTTTTGGGACTCACAAATTAGTCAACAAATTCTAAAACTGCGTTTGTTTCTTAGTGCATTTGAAATAAAGATTCGCACATTCATGTCAAGTTGTTTAAATTATATAATTGTTGAAAATGTCAACAGACAAAATCTGACAGAGTGACTTTAATCAACACCCTGAAATAGATTTGATAAATAACCAGTTCGGATGAGTTTTTGGTGTCAGTACTGATTCTTCCGTTTGAATAAATCCTAGCGAATAAAAATAAAAAATGTCCATCAATGTTGACCAATCACAGACCCTCTCTCTAAATCCTCGGCATTACGAGCTTTCCGCGGCGTCCCGCCTCCTCTTCATGTCTGATCTGACGTCTGATCTACTTCCTGTAATCCTCGTCTTCTATCCGGGTGGCGCCGGCTTCCTCCACTGGCCCTTCTCTCTTGGTTTCCATCGCGACCTCGGTGTAGGCGAGCGGCTTCTCCTCGGCCGGAGCGTCGATGTGGAGCTCGGCCTCGGCCTCCGCTCCGGCCTCGGCGCCCTCCTGGCCCTCGGCG
Organism: Perca fluviatilis; assembly: GCF_010015445.1. Taxonomy (NCBI): domain Eukaryota; kingdom Metazoa; phylum Chordata; class Actinopteri; order Perciformes; family Percidae; genus Perca; species Perca fluviatilis. The sequence goes on along the minus strand of NC_053122.1, from coordinate 4,348,513 downwards.
ACGGCTCTCTCCTTCTTCAGCTTGATGCGGAAGGTCTCTCTGGTTGGAGCTTTCTTGGCGATGTTCTCCTTCAGCCGCTCACCGGACTGCTTCAGTCGCTCGCCAGCTTGGTGCATCTTTTCCCTCCGCTCGTTGGGCATGACCTTCTCTCCCAGGTTGTGGAACTTGGTGCCCAGGTTGCCTTTAGTTTTGCTCATCTTCTCCTTGGAGAAGGCGGCCTTCAGGCTCTCTGTGCTCTTCACGACTGATTTCTTGATGCGGGCGGCCCGCGAGGGGTCGGCCTCCTCCACGCTCAGGTACTCCTCGTCGGAGGAGAGGTCTGCAGGGACATCGTAGGAGTCGGGCTCAATCTCCAGCCCGTCCAGGCCGGATCCTTTGGAAGACTTAGTGACGGCCACAGATGGGATCTCGGTCTCACCCTGCAGAGAGGAACAAATAAAGGACACAAACAGTCAGGGCAACAGATTAACTGGTCCAGAGAGAAACAACCTAGACAGTAAGGAGAATAAAACCATCAGACCATCAGACCCAGGTATGCACCTCCCATTATTAGTCTGGATCAATGGAAGTCTATTTCAGGGACTAAACCTGACACTGAGATGAAACACAGACACAGAGATGAAACTGAAATTCATCTGAAGAGAGAAGATGATTTAAAACACTTGAGTTCTGCTTGATTTCTAGGGGGCTTTTTACACCTGCTTTATTTAGTTTGGTTGAATCGCACTAGAGTTCATTTCCCCATTTGGTGCGGTGGGTTTGGGCAGGTGTAAACGCAGCAATCTCACTCCAATGCACACCAAAAAGTGGACCAAACAAGCGTACCGAGACCTCCTGGAAGAATTGGTTTCGGTACCATTTCAAACTTACTCTGGAGCGGTTCGTTTGTCGGGAGAATGTGATCCGACATAACTGCTGGAAAAACAGCGCGTTTTTGGACTAAACCAGCGGCCGTACACAAACAGTGTGGTGTGAAAAGGGATCAATCGGCTAATAAATGCTACAATGTATTATTTTTTTGCCCTTGGTCCATACCAAAAGAACTGAACTACAGATATACAGCACCCTCAATCTCGGCACAGTTTCGTCTGCATCTGATTTTCTCTTTAAAGATTATATCCCATTGATTAGTTAATAAAATATCACACTGCACATGTTGGCGTTTACTTCCATATGGACCTAACACTGTATGGGACACACAGACATGAAACCGATATCCGCCTTCTCATCTGTCTCTTCGATCCGTTAACGGATTAATAGTCATGTTGCTCGTTGATGCAGGTCGAGATAGAAAACATGATATTCCTCCTGAGAGAGAGTCGGCAGCCTCTGAAAACACTGGCATCTTCATGAGATCAAGTTTTCCTATTTTTACAGATGAGGAGTAAGTGAGACTCGTTCAAACAGGAAGCTGCAGGCAGCAACACAAGATGGACGCCAATAATAATGGTTTTAGCTGTGGGGCAATACTTTTATTTTCAAACAGGATACAAACGACCTATGTGGGCGTTTTCCGGGGTAGGACAGTCTCTTAATTTCCCCTCGTTTAGGCAGATCTGTGATTCTGAAAGACAAGATAACTGTGTTAGTCTGCAAAGTTTGAATGCAGGACTTTAGCGTTACGTTTAGCTGAACCTTCAGTGTAAATAAAGATATTGCGAGGTCGGTAAACACAGATACTTAACCTGACTATCTCAGCACGGACAAAATGTGAAATGTGTTTAGTTTCCCTATGACCTTGGCAGGATAAGTAGCAGTGTCTGTTCAACGTACGTCCTGACCCAGAGCGTCAAAAAGTGACACCAAGAGTCCCGACCAAGCGCGTTTAGATCTAATGCTAAAGGAAACTTTTAGCGTCAACAACAAATGCCAAAGGCACCTGACCAAGTGTCCGTATTTGACGCGATGGGAGTGAGAATGTGTTCAGAGTTTAAAATATCTTTCTATTGTTAAAGGTCCCATGACATGGTGCTCTTTGGATGCATTTATATAGACCTTAGTGGTCCCCTAATACTGTATCTGAAGTCTCTTTTATATAGACCTTAGTGGTCCCCTAATACTGTATCTGAAGTCTCTTTTATATAGACCTTAGTAGTCCCCTAAAACTGTATCTGAAGTCTATTTTATATAGGCCTTAGTGGTCCCCTAATACTGTATTTGAAGCCTCTTTTATATAGACCTTAGTGGTCCCCTAATACTGTATCTGAAGTCTCTTTCCCGAAATTCAGCCTTGGTGCAGAATTACAGCCACTAGAGCCAGTCCCACAATGAGCTTTCCTTAGGATGTGCCATTTCTGTGTCTGTAGCTATTGAGGAAGAGAGAGGGGGGGGCAAGGTGGAGGGTGGGGGTGTGGCCTTGACCAACTGCCACTTTTCTCGTTTGAAAGCCATGATGTCTCTCTCTCATGGGTGGGCCAGATTCTCTGAGCGGGCAAATCAGAGAAAGGGGAGGTAACCTTGCTCCTTATGACCTCATAAGGAGAAGATTCCTGATTGGCCCATCTGAGCTTTAATTTTCTCAAAGGCAGAGCAGGATACCCAGGGCTCGGTTTACACCTATCACCATTTCTAGCCACTGGGGGACCATAGGCAGGCTGGGGGAACTCATATTAATGTTAAAAAACCTCATGAAGTTAAATTTTCATGCCATGGGACCTTTAAACGTCCATGGAGAGAGTCTTTTCTCTCTCTCTCTCTCTCTCTCTCCCCATCTTCTCTTCTTCTATCACCATTTGACGTTATTAATACATGACTCGACCCACATTCCCTGCCGGTGTAATTGTTGTGTCACTCTCAGTGTCCGGACGCGCTCTGATGACTCCTCCCTGATTAATGAGTGTGATCGTTGCAGGTGGCCGCGGTTTAATTAGGATTAATTAGCTTTCACATCCAAAGTCACCTGTAGGGCGCAGCAGGCGGAGCAGGTCCGGGAGGAGGGTTTGTTTAAATCAGCCAACAAAGAAACATTCAGAAACATCGAGGAACAGATGACTGTCCTGCTTGGCATGTATTTAAAAAAACGAGGACATTTAAAAAAAAAAAAGATGTGTCACAGTATTACCTCCACCACTCAACCTGGCTCCTTACCAGGACGCAAATTTACCAATCCTACTATGGCCATGCCAACACCTGCCCTTCAATCACTACTATTGGCCAGGCGTCCATGCTTGCGCAAGGTAACGCAACCCCATTTGAACAGGTCCTATCCCCTGACCAATCGGCTATCCTAACCTTAAAGGAATATGCCACCGTTTGTTGAAATAGTTCTTATCACGGTCTCCCCTGGCTGTAGATAGGTGGGCCAACGCATTTTTTGTCTCAGTGCAAGTAATTACGTTGTTTTTTTGTCTTTTGTCGCCTCACTTTTACTCACAACATGCTAACCGGCAACATAGGATTCCATTCACTACGCTAAGCTAACTAGCGGTGGCGCTGCCAGTGTTGCACCGGACTAAAACAGTGCATGCACAAAAAATGTGTTGGCCCACCTATCTACAGCTAGGGGAGACCGTGATAAGCCCTATTTCAACAAACGGTGGCGTTAATAATGGTCGTAATCGCTGCTTGAACAAACGACTTAAGGGGAGCGTTTTTCGGGGAAGGACAGTCACCAAACTCAACTCAGAGAAGGGGATAAAAAACTGTCATCTAAAAAGTAAATAAAGCTGTCAGACAACACAATAAAAGTACAATATTTACCTCTGAGATGTAAAAGTATAAAGGAGCAGAAAATGAAAAAAAAAATGCTTAAAGGTCCCATGGCATGAAAATGTCACTTTATGAGGTTGTTTAACATTAATATGAGTTCCCCCAGCCTGCCTATGGTCCCCCAGTGGCTAGAAATGGTGATAGGTGTAAACCGAGCCCTGGGTATCCTGCTCTGCCTTTGAGAAAATGAAAGCTCAGATGGACCAATCAGGAATCTTCTCCTTATGAGGTCATAAGGAGCAAGGTTACCTCCCCTTTCTCTGATTTGCCCGCTCAGAGAATTTGGCCCCCCCATGAGAGAGAGAGAGACATCATGGCTTTCAAACGAGCAGAGTGGCAGTTGGTCAAGTCCGGAGTTGTGAACAGCAGCCGAGGCAGAGAGAGAGAGAGAGAGAGAGAGACATTTATCTTTTTCTTATTACCACCCCGGCCTTCATTATTCAGCCTCTGGCGACGAGCGTCTCTAACCAGCCGCCTGTTGCTTCCTGGGTAAATGACCGCAGCTGAAGCTCTATATTAGGACATGGACGGAGGCCTCAGAATAACCGACAGCGCATCAGTCATGAGGAAACTCAACACTGCGACTGTCTCCTCTGCAGGCGGGACGGAGAGAAAGCCAGACTGAGTTAAACATGGACTCAGAGAACAGAAATACAAAGACAGAGGTAGTTGTCAGAGGTAGAAGTAGCTGTTGTATATTTGGAGACGCGTGCCACCCTGCGGTGACTAAACCAGAGACTGTTCAGAACCGAGACACCCCCGACTCAGAGTAGTTTCCTGTATCTGTGTCACGTGGGCTCCGCCACGGCCACGCCTCTTTAGGACAGTTTCTTATGCTACGTTTACACGTGGCCGGCTATTTTCATAAATGGACATTTCAACCTCTGATTTTCAAAAATAACATCGTGCACAGCTGTCAGTTTTCAGAAAAGTGTTTGTTTAAACGTACCCGTGTATATATTATATGCCGTCAATGCAGCCAAGAGCACGCTAGACCTGTAGGTGGCGGTGTAACGAGAAGCTCAAGCCCACGTTAGCCAATCAGAATCCAGACAATAGCAACAACAGCAACCGATCACTTCCTCTTTCTCTTTCTCGGCTGCCTAAACCTCCGTTTGTCTCAGTTTACGTCCAAACGTGCAAACGAAGATTTCAAAAATCTCCACTCTGGCCGGAGTTTTTAGAAAGACTCGGTTTCAGAGGAGAATTCTCCGTTTGCGTGTAAACGAAGGGCACAAACGAAGGGAAATGTCTCCGTTTGTAAAAAATAACCACGTACGTGTAAACATGGTCTTAGGTGTTTTAAGGGGCGGTCCTTGCAGCAGAAGGTCCGGATGATTGACACCCTATCTGTCTCTGTCTCTGTCTCTCTCCTTCTCTCTCTCTCTCTCTCTCTCCTTCTCTCTCTCTCCTTCTCTCTCTCTCCTTCTCTCCCTCTCTCTCTCTCTCTCTCTCTCTCTCTCTCTCTCTCTCTCTCTCTCTCTCTCTGCCCTGTCAGACTCTGATTCTGGTTGACAGCAGTTTGCTGGCAGAGAGGATGAATGCTGCGATCCCAGAATAGATCTCTGTGTCACGGAGCCACAGCAGCTGTTAGCAGCACATAGCGGCCCAGTTACTATTCTCAAGTCTGGACGTTAACGAGAATGACATCTCCCTCTGATTACTGACGGCTGAATGTATATATATATATGTATATGTGTGTGTGTGTATAATGTGCAGAGCCAAACGTGAAGACGAGTGTTTGTCTAAGGCAGTGGTTCTCAAACTTCTTTCAATAATGTACCTCCCATTTGAATTGTGTTTTTAAGCCAAGTACCCCCTGACTAGCGATAGATTTACTTAACATTAAAAAAACTGCAAAAAACATTAAAAAGTGGGTAGAAAGAATGAAGTAAGGCAAGAATAGGTGGAAAATAGTATAAAAAACTTAGAAAAAAGTGACAAAAACGTTGTAAAAAGCGACAGACTTGTATAAAAAAAACACAGTAGAAAGAAGGAAGTAAGTGAAAAAAACCTTGAAAAGGGCGCAATTGTTTTTTGAAAGTGACAAAAACTTCGACAAACTTGGGGAAAAAAAGAAGACAGTAGAAAAAAGAAAGGAAGGAAGGAAGGAAGGCTAGAACAGGTCAAAAATAGTGACAAAAAGCGTCAAAAACTTAAAAAAAATGACAAACTTCAAAAACTGCAACAAAAGCGCACACGTACCCCTGCAGTCCCATTTGAGAAACACTGGTCTAAGAGATAAAAGCCTCAGGAATTACTAAAAATGCAATTAACATTTTAATTCTATTTCTAGTTCTAGTTCTAGTCTGACTCTTTCTGATTGAACTTTTTCGGACCAAAGCTGCTCTTGTTCAGCCTGCAGCACACCGCACAGAGAGTCTTTGATCACCGTTAAAAATCCTCAGAGAAGCGTCTGTTTTTCGGTCCAGCTGCTTCCCCGAGCACGCCAATTGTATGGCATCATAAAGTCTGTCCATCTCCGTGACAACGTACGGCCTCCTCAATCAACACGAGGGCTTCAAAGTGTTCTCGCTGTCTTTGCATGTTGAGAGGACAAATCACACGCTCTGTTTGGAGATAAGACACCTTGTTTAATCTGTAAAAAAGTAGCCTAACATGTTTCTTTTTTTTTATGATTACTTTCCTTTGCTCTCTTTCTTCCCTCTTTATTTTCTCCCCTCATTTAATATTTTTCTTCTGTCCCTTTTTCATAGACTACATGTTTATTATTTTCTATTTTCTATAATATGCCACCTATCGTTGGATTATTTCAGGAAACCCAACATGCCAAGTCCCCCTCAGTTTATTTTGACTTAGTGTTTTGTAACTGTACCATTGTTGTTGTTTTCTTACATGTGCTAAATTAATAAATCATATATTATTATATTTTAACCCTTCACGTTAAGAGACGACTCAACGGCAGGTCCATACACACTTTTCGTGAATGTGTTAACTGGCACGCGACATGTAACAATCTAACATCTAATGTAGCAACAATCCACACGACTAACTTTATGCTTCATAGCTAAATCTGTGAGGCGTGCGTGCGTTTGGACATGATCTTGGTAAGCAATTTGATAACACTGTAGTAAATATTTTCAGTGCATCAAAGAGCGTGCTGGTTAAGATGCCAGCTAATCCAGCACAAATTAATGCATAAAAAGTTACCAAAATGAAATACAAAATGAAGGAAAAACTGCAAAAAGGTCAAATTTTTGTAAAAAAAAAAAAAGAACCCCCTTCCACTAGGCTGGCTATGGGCATGAACAGTGGTGTGAAACTTCCAGCTTATTACCTCATGCTATGTAAGTTGAGACAATGGTACCCAGGTGTCATTCAGGTCACTGTCCAACATAACCCTTATAAACCCTTTCCAGGCAGAGGAGTAATTTCTTTGCCTTATCATAAGACAACATAGACCTTTTTCACATGTTGACATGTCATAGTAGGAAAAGCACAGGTGTATTCAAAACCATTAATAATGGCTGCATTCCACTTAGGAGAGGCCCTGGTATTAAACCATTACTGATGGCTGCATTCCACTTAGGAGAGGCCCTGGTATTAAACCATTACTGATGGCTGCATTCCACTTAGGAGAGACCCTGGTATTAAACCATCAATGATGGCTGCATTCCACTTAGGAGAGGTCCTGGTATTAAACCATCAATGATGGCTGCATTCCACTTAGGAGAGGTCCTGGTATTAAACCATTACTGATGGCTGCATTCCACTTAGGAGAGACCCTGGTATTAAACCATTAATGATGGCTGCATTCCACTTAGGAGAGGTCCTGGTATTAAACCATTACTGATGGCTGCATTCCACTTAGGAGAGGTCCTGGTATTAAACCATTACTGATGGCTGCATTCCACTTAGGAGAGACCCTGGTATTAAACCATTAATGATGGCTGCATTCCACTTAGGAGAGGTCCTGGTATTAAACCATTAATGATGGCTGCATTCCACTTAGGAGAGGTCCTGGTATTAAACCATTACTGATGGCTGCATTCCACTTAGGAGAGACCCTGGTATTAAACCATTAATGATGGCTGCATTCCACTTAGGAGAGGTCCTGGTATTAAAGCATCAATGATGGCTGCATTCCACTTAGGAGAGGTCCTGGTATTAAACCATTACTGATGGCTGCATTCCACTTAGGAGAGACCCTGGTATTAAACCATTAATGATGGCTGCATTCCACTTAGGAGAGGTCCTGGTATTAAACCATTAATGATGGCTGCATTCCACTTAGGAGAGACCCTGGTATTAAACCATTACTGATGGCTGCATTCCACTTAGGAGAGGTCCTGGTATTAAACCATTACTGATGGCTGCATTCCACTTAGGAGAGGTCCTGGTATTAAACCATTAATGATGGCTGCATTCCACTTAGGAGAGGTCCTGGTATTAAACCATTACTGATGGCTGCATTCCACTTAGGAGAGGTCCTGGTATTAAACCATTAATAATGGCTGCATTCCACTTAGGAGAGGCCCTGGTATTGTGCATGCTGACTCACTGAAATATCTTACTTAGCTATCGTTAAGGTTATCAATTACAGCTGTGCTTTTCCTACTATGACAAGTCAAAATGTCTGCTGTGAAAAAGGTCTATATTCTCACTCCCACCGCGTAAAATACGGACACTTGGGCATGTGTCTTTGGTGTTGTTATTGACGCTAAAGGTCCCCTTTAGCGCCATATCTAAATATCTGGGTCAGGACTCTTGGCGTCACTTTAGGCGTGGTGGGTAGGGATGTAAGTTTAACTGCCATGCAGCACAACAACAGGACAGGTTTAGGAAAAGATGGTGGGTGGGGTTACAAAATGAACGTTTCAGTGAGACGAGAATAGGACATGAACCCCCGGTCTCTTACTACTTTCTACTGTTGTCGTTCTTAATGCTATGTCATCTTAAAAACGGTTCCCTACAGCGCTCTTCACAAGTAAAAAATGATCAGTTCACTACTTTCATTGAATTTGGGTGTTTTATTAAATTATATATCATTTGAAAAATGTTTTATAAAAGAACGTTGAAAAAAACCCAACGAAAAGAAAAACGACAACAGAAAACAAACTTTAATTTTAAATTTTGACCCATTAAAATAAAAAGTTGCATGACCGAAGGGAAGACAACACAAGGGTTAACGCACCATACGTGCATTCCATACAAAACGCTGAATAGTGCTTTAAGCGTCCGTATATTACGCGTTGGGAATGTGAAAGGGTTGGATAAGACTTCTACTCACCCTGCCAAGGATCATAGAGAAACTAAACACATTGCACATTTTGTCTGTGCTGAGATAGTTCGGTTAAGTATCTGTGTTTACAGCCCTCGCATCGATAACACATCGTGGTTAAACTGCACTGCCTGCCTAAATTCTTTCCTCAATTGAGTGTTCATTAAATGCTTCTGTGTAATTCATCAAGGTCTCCCGAACCTTCTTCATGTAAGTGAAATGAGCTCTGCTGCTCCTGAGTTTTTCCTTAACAAAGAGGAATATTTGTTCACGCAAATGTGATTTTTAGACAATCAATGCGTGATTTCAGATTAACGATAACAGGCGAATCATCCTGTTTTCACCTAATCTGATTGAGGTTGTTTGCACTTTGCATGAGAGCGTGCCCTCTCAACATAACGAGGAAGCTTTTCTATAAATTGTCAGTGTTTCAGAGTCGAGGGCTCTTCAGCGTTGAATTTAAAGCACTCTTCATTTTCTTCACATCCCCATTCACCCCTGTCACTGTGTCCACCGCTTAATGAATTGAGTCAGAGCTCATTACAGTTAAGATCTGGCACACAGAGTTCATGCTGCCTGATTTAATGAATTCTACTTTTCCTTTTTATACTTAACTTAATTATGCTCCAGTTGCTCTTAAAAGGAAACCTGGACCGAACACTGGAGCTGCCCTGCCACAGAATCCAATGACTGCATCATTGTGTCCAATGACTGCATCTTGCATTTTCAGATTATTATTTGAGTTTTAAAAGTGGTCTTTCTTAAACTGTCCTGACTGAGAGTCCTCACTAAAAGCCCCAATAACAATTTTCTCAATCAGCGTTTTCACTGCGAGCGATATTTTCCTGATAAAGCACACAACTTTCTGCCAAAGTTGCAAACAATCGTGTTTATCGACCCAATCAAAATGCTTGTTTCCAATAACTTCCGGGTAGAAACCTCCAGCGTCCCCACTGGTCACATCTTCACTTCTGTTCAATCTTTAGAAACCCAGAAACACCGACCATCTCGACATCTTGAACAGCAACAAATTTGAAACACTAAAACCAGTGGTGTAGTCTACGTGATACGCAGGTGTACGCAGTATACCCACTAAGAAAGCTCCAGGATTTCCATATACCCACTTAGAAATGAGCAATGACATGCAACAACATACTTTCTATTATAGTTTTGATATATTTTGAATTGTCATCTGTTTTTTTTCTTCACATAGGCTAAATAAAGGGATTTCCGTTGTAAATTGGTGCAAAAAAGTGTATTTGAATACAGGAAATGAAGTCTTTGACGCTCAAGAAATCAACACCTAGACCTCCCCTTATGATATGCCCGCCCCCTCCCCCCCCACACACACACACATTAGACTACATCACTGACTAAAACCCACAAATGCATTTATGCATTTATACCATTAATAATTATTTGACAAAATTGTTGTGACTGACTGATCGATTAATTGAGTAACAAATTAAAAAATACTTCTTAAAGTTATTTGTGTCAATCGATAACTGTATAATTGTATCAATTATAACTCTCTGCAGTTTAGAAAGCCAGAAACAAAACCCATCTCCATTTTCCATCTTCATCCAACTATTTTTGATATCACTTATTCTTTAAAAAATTGAAGACTTTGAGTAGTGTAATGTGTTTTTTCTTTGTTTTTGATTAATTGTGTCAATGTGATATTGTAAATTGTATTGTCCCAATAATAGACTGCAGGACCCCAGGAAGAAAAGCTTCTAGCTCACGCTGAAGCTAATGGGGATCCAAATAAAACAGACCAACAAACAAATCTTGCCATCTTGAACACTTTGATCCGAGCCTGGGCTTACCTGGTAGATGACGACGCGGAACTTGTTGCGGGTGAGCAGCTCGTCCTGCGTGGTTTCCACCTTCTTGACGCGAACGTTTTGTTTCTCGACGCGCGCCCGGACCTCCTTGACGTTGGCGCTGACCTTGCGAGTCTTCTGCAGGAGCTTCTCCACCGTGCCGCTGGTGTCCGTGTGGTCCTTGGCCAGCTTCATGACGTCGCCCTGGATGGTCTTGATGTTGGTCTCCAGGTCCAGCTGACGCTCCTCCATGCGCTGCTGGCAGGACTGCACATTGTCGATGATGCCGGCCACGCGCTCCAGCAGAGACAGGATGGTCAGGGCGCTGATGGGGTTCCCATCAGCGTCCTCTACGCCGATGATCTCCAGCTTCTCCTGTACGCCCGCCGTACGATACTTGTGCTGATCCATTGCAGGGTTTCGATGACTAGGAGATGTTTCCCTTTGAATTTGCTTGAAACTTAATTAAAAAGTTACTAAGTGTGTTTCAGTTTGGGGAAAGGGGACCAGGACCAGTGGACTCGCCAGCAAGGAGACCGGAAAGTGGCAACACCCAACCGATGTGACCAAACTCAGGTCTGGGGACAGGAGAGAGGCGAAACTCCACCTACCCCTTTTTAAAAAGGCTTCAGGATCCAAAGGGAATCTGAATTCAGCCCTCATCAGGATGTAGGCCAGGCGTAAACTCAGAGGGGAGCGGCAATGCTCACACAACCACCCCCCTGACTAAAAATAAAAAATCTTTGTAAGGTGACACTCTGACATTTTGGGAAGTGGCAAAGCAGAGGGTGATGGAAACCCCCCGACCAAGTCCTGCTCTGCTTTGTTACAGCCAAACACCGATTCATAATTTTCCGTTATTTGCGCGTGGGTTTTTTAGGCTAGCAGCTGTGCAACATGTTCATCAACAGCAGCTTAGGAGTCATTCTGCAACACTGCAGAGACCAATGCAAAGACGCCACAGTTGTCTAGTGTGATTACACAGTGCTGGAATGTTTTTTGGGGGGGGATTAAACATCGCAGCGCTGCCCTTTTTACTTTCCCCTGGGCAGAAGAGTACAAACATTGACTGTGACTGAGATCTAAAGCCCTGACAGTTTCAGAGCGCGGAGGAGTGTCAAAGTGACTAACACCCACTGATCTGAACAGCGACTGCACAGAAAGATTGAGCCTGATGTGTGCTAAGTGCAGTAGGCTATTAAAAAGGCAGTCAAAAGCTAAAATAGCAAACATGATCAAAACAACAATAAAAACCGGTAATCGTGAAAAAAAAAAAAAAATCACACCCATCCCCTCAAATAATCTTTGAGTCATCCGTAATCACACATGCACACAGGATCCTGAAAGATCCTTCACACATTCTCTTCAAGTAATACAAACTCCTCCCATCAGGCAGACGCTATAGAGCCAGTAGGTGCAAAAGCAACCGCCTTAAGCTCTCATTTGTACCCCGCATCGATAGCACTACTGAACAAACAACCAGTCCAGTCCTCATCACTATATATCACTATATATTAGGGGTGGGAATCACCAGAGGCCTCACGATACGATATCATCACTATACTTATGTCATGATACAATACATTTCTCTGTCTGTTCATCTCACTTCAATTTTATTGCTGCAAAATGGGATTGTCAAGCAGACAGACTGACCAACACATATATCATAAAAGATCGATACTTGGCATCTGTGTATCCATACAGTATTGCCACGAAAAATATCGCGATACTATGCTGTATTGATTTTTACCCCCACCCCTACTAAATATATATGTGCTGGCCTTCACCAATGTAACCTGTGTATGTTTACTCACTATGTCCAATTCCTATATTCACACTTTGCATTTATTTATTATGCGTAACTAATTTATTATGGGGCACATGCAATACTTTACTATATCAGGGCCTGTGCAATATCCTCTCAAAGTCTTTCTTTTTTGCTTGTCCTAAAGCACATTGTTGTCTTGTTATATATTGTTATGCACTTACTGTCTGTTGATGTCTGGTGCTTGTGTTTGTCTGCAGCTGTTGTCAGCACTTCTCTTTGCCCAAGACAAATTTCCTTATCTTATCTTATTGATGGGTGGTAAATTTGTTTTGTTTTTTAACCTAGACCTAATTTTCCGATGTTTTTGTGTCTAAGTGATTGATGGGAACAACAATCTTTAGAATTGGTCCAGTATTAAGCGAGACGAAAGAACCTGCATTGTCACATTAATGGGCAATTACGCACCTCCAAATTTAAATGGAGTCGGGTGGGTTTGGTGATGGGGATTTTGGGGCTGTTTCATGTTAAACAAAAAGGTCTATCTTTGTAGGGATCCTTTCCCTAATGTTGTCAGACACTTAGAATAATAATCTGAGCCTGTCAGCGGCAAAAAACTAACTTTTAGTGGACGCCAACTGGCGCTAAACATTTGTCCTGTAGGGGTTACATTTCAGCCCGGTTCAGGGCTGCTGATTACAGCCTTCTCACTCAATACTGGACAAATTAAAAAAGATTTTTATTCACATTAGTCACTTAGATATCTAAACATTGGATAATAGGGTCCAGGTTGAAAAAATACCGATATTACCCTTTAATATGCTCTGTTCAGTGGAGCGATTCATCGTTGGTCCTGAGCTCACATGAACTAGTTTCGTGACCTTTTAATAACAATGCGTTGAAAAATATTTCTTGTCCATAAATACACACATGAACGGGTTGAAAATAACACAGCCGCCCCCCTAAACTCTGCAAGGATTAGCTTTCGTGACTTGCTCCCAAGCAGTAATGGGTCAGTCCCAAAGAGCGCTAAAGGGTTAGCATTGAGAACATATTCTCTCCTTGCATTTTCCTTTTAGATCCGTTTTTAGTCGCCTACAAACAGCCAGTAGACAAACTGTACAGATGCAAAAGTCGGATAGAAGATACGTAAAAAGGCTCTGCAGATTTTAAACAAATTAAACATAAAAAACTCTTAACACATCACCATGACAAGCAGAAAACAGTCCACTGTCAATTCTGCTTGGATCTGTTGATAATACATGAAAATATTTTGCCTTAATGCGTTCTATCTTCTAATTTACGGTCATGAGTCACTCATGTGTTCATAAACCTAAACATGTTTGTTTTAAGTTAACCAACAAACTAAATTAACCTTCTTAACAATTCTGTACTATGTTTGATTGCACTCGCACATGCACAGTAGCTCAGATGTAGATCATGTCAGCTAGCTCCATAGACCGTAAAAGAAAGGCTGTTTCTCCAACTTCAGTCAGTTCCAAGGCAGGATCAGCTGGGAGACTTATTCTAAACCTGAAAAAAAAAAATCTGTGTTGTAGCAGTGCTTTGCCATTGAGAACGAGGTAGCATGCTAGCGCTAGCATGCTAACAGTTGCGGTTAGCCAGCTCGTTTCGGCTAGTGACGTAGAAAGCCGTGCAGATTTTGACCAGCTCACCCGGAGACTGAAGGCAGGACACATTCAGAAACCGTATCTCACTCAAAACAGCATGGATGGTCTTTTTTCAAAGTTTGTATGTGTGTGGAAGCACCAGAGACACAAAATAACACCCTGTGATGGCCTAAGCCACACAGGTTAAACAGCCAGCAATGGTAATATAGTACACCATTTCACCCCATGCTTTTTGGCACACATTATACATTCAGTCACACTTTTAAATAATTTCAACATTAAAACAAACTCATAACATTGTGGTTAAAGAAGGGGCTTCAGTGAGACAACTTAGTTACAGGATCCCTGAACGCCTACTGGCTTCACTGGAAAAGGAGATTCACCTGATGTTGTCCCTGGGGATCATCGAGACTTCAAGAAGTGAGTGGTGTCACCCAGTGGTGTTGGTGCCAAAGAAGGATGGCAGCATACGGTTCTGCATTGACTTCAGGTACCTAAATTCAGTTTCTCAGTTTAATTCCTATCCTACACCAAGAATTGATGAACTGCTTGAACGACTGGGCAAAGCAAAATACTTGACCACATTAGATCTGTGCAAGGGTTATTGGCAGGTTCCACTCACGGAGTGATCCAGAGAGCTGACAGCCTTCAGGACTCCATTGGGTCTCTTCCAGTTTACGGTCCTGCCATTTGGGTTGCATGGAGCTCCTGCTACCTTCCAGAGGCTCATGGACCAGGTACTATGTGATTTCACTGGTTTTGCGGCTGCATATCTGGATGACATTGTCATTTACAGTACCACATGGAAGGAGCATTTGGAGCATCTACAGGCTGTCTTGGACCAGCTCTACTCTGCCGGGCTGACCATAAACCCATCAAAGTGTGTCTTTGCTGCTGCAGAGACGGCATACCTGGGCCACATCATCGGAAATGGGGTGATACGGCCACAAGTCAACAAGATCCAGGCCATAGAGTCATGTCCTTTGCCACAGACAAAGAAACAAGTTCGATCTTTTCTGGGCATGGCAGGCTTCTACCACCGCTTCATACCGCAGTTCTCCAACAGGGCAGCTCTTCTCACAGACCTGACTGGATCCCGGTGGCCCAATCAGATCCTGTGGACAGAAGATGCAATGGCAGCTTTCTATGACATCCGACAATCACTGAGTAAGGAACCAGTTTTGTACAGTCCAAACTTTGATGAACATTTTATTCTGCAAACAGATGCTTCTGACAGGGGTCTGGGGACTGTGCTTCTCCAGGGACCACCTGGTGACCGCCATCCAGTTGCCTACATCAGCAGGAAGATGTTCCCAAGAGAGGTTCGGTATTCGACAGTGGAAAAGGAGGCCCTGGCTATCAAGTGGGCTCTCGACTCCTTAAGGTACTACCTCCTAGGCAGGGAATTCACCCTTGAGACGGACCACAAAGCTCTTCAGTGGATGGAAAGGATGAAGGATAGCAATGGCAGAATAACCAGGTGGTACCTGGCACTCCAACCTTTCCGCTTCAACATCCAGCACATCCCAGGCAAGAACAACCACACAGCTGACTACCTCTCTCGCAGTTCCAGCAAGAGTCCTGAAGGGGGGGCGTGTGTGATGGCCTAAGCCACACAGGTTAAACAGCCAGCAATGGTAATATAGTACACCATTTCACCCCATGCTTTTTGGTACACATTATTCATTCAGTCACACTTTTAAATAATTTCAACATTAAAACAAACTCATTACATTGTTCGGTTAATTAATAATCCACATTTATTTCCTGTAGCTTTATATGGTTTAAATGGAATACACTTTTCTACATTGCAAGGTTTTGTTATATTAATCATTATTTTGTTGTCTTTGTTACCTTGCTGGTGGAGAGGTCCTTCCAGATGCAGAAAAGGCGTGGCCAAGGGTGAAGGACTGTTATATACTATGGCCTTCCAATTAGGCCGTACCATCAGATGCCATGCTGGAGGGGGGTTTAGGTTTAGGTTGGGGTTTATTTGTATTAGTTTCAATTATGTCTATTTTAGTTTTCCCCTGTGTGGTTATTTGGTTTGTCCCAGTTAGTATATACAGTGCCTTGCGAAAGTATTTGGCCCCCTTGAACTTTTCGACCTTTTGCCACATTTCAGGCCTCAAACATAAAGATATAAAACTGTAATTTTTTGTGAAGAATCAACAACAAGTGGGACACAATCATGAAGTGGAACGAAATTTATTGGATATTTCAAACCTTTTAAACAAATAAAAAATTATTCAGCCCCTTTCGTTAATACTTTGGGGCGCCCCCTTTTGGCGCGATAGCTGGGAATTCGAAGTCCCGGGTATGTCTCTATCAGTTTTGCACATCGAGACTGACATTTTTGCCCATTCCTCCACGCAAAACAGCTCGAGCTCAGTGAGGTTGGATGGAGAGCGTTTGTGAACAGCAGTTTTCCGTTCTTTCCACAGATTCTCGATTGGATTCAGGTCTGGACTTTGACTTGGCCATTCTAACACCTGGATATGTTTATTTGTGAACCATTCCATTGTAGATTTTGCTTTATGTTTTGGATCATTGTCTTGTTGGAAGACAAATCTCCGTCCCAGTCTCAGGTCTTTTGCAGACTCCATCAGGTTTTCTTCCAGAATGGTCCTGTATTTGGCTCCATCCATCTTCCCATCAATTTTAACCATCTTCCCTGTCCCTGCTGAAGAAAACAGGCCCAAACCATGCGATGCTGCCACCACCATGTTTGACAGTGGGGATGGTGGGTTCAGGGTGATGAGCTGTGTTGCTTTTTACGCCAAACATAACGTTTTGCATTGTTGCCAAAAAGTTCGATTTTGGTTTCATCTGACCACAGCACCTTCTTCCACATGTTTGGTGTGTCTCCCAGGTGGCTTTTGGCAAACTTTTAAACCGACACTTTTATGGATATCTTTAAGAAATGGCTTTCTTCTTGCCACTCTTCCATAAAGGCCAGATTTGTGCAGTATACGACTGATTGTTGTCCTATGGACAGAGTCTCCCACCTCAGCTGTAGATCTCTGCAGTTCATCCAGAGTGATCATGGGCCTCTTGGCTGCATCTCTGATCAGTCTTCTCATTGTATGAGCTGAAAGTTTAGAGGGACGGCCGGGTCTTCGTAGATTGGTAGTGGTCTGATACTCCTTCCATTTCAATATTATCGCTTGCACAGTGCTCCTTGGGATGTTTAAAGCTTGGGAAATCTTTTTGTATCCAAATCCGGCTTTAAACTTCTCCACAACAGTATCTCGGACCTGCCTGGTGTGTTCCTTGTTCTTCATGATGCTCTCTGCGCTTTACACGGACCTCTGAGACTATCACAGAGCAGGTGCATTTATTTGGAGACTTGATTACACACAGCTGGATTCTATTTATCATCATTAGTCATTTAGGTCAACATTGGATCATTCAGAGATCCTCACTGAACTTCTGGAGAGAGTTTGCTGCACTGAAAGTAAAGGGGCTGAATAATTTTGCACGCCCACTTTTTCAGTTTTTTATTTGTTAAAAAAAGTTTGAAATAGCCAATGAATTTTGTTCCACTTCATAATTGGGACCCACTTGTTGTTGATTCTTCACAAAAAATTACAGTTTTATATCTTTATGTTTGAGGCCTGAAATGTGGCAAAAGGTCGAAACGTTCAAGGGGGCCGAATACTTTCGCAAGGCACTGTATGTTCCCTGTCTCGTTCTGGGAGGGCAGGTTTGATGTGCACATGTATTTTTTGTTATAGTTATTTTTGGTTTAAGTTATATTGAGTTGACCTATTTTAGAGGTTTATATATTAAGTTCTTGGTCTTATATTGTTTTGTGCCTTTTTTGGGTAAATAAAAACCCACTTTTTTCCAACTAACTCCTGTTATCCTAATTGTCTAACTGCTTGGTCCCTGACACACCCATTTCCTTTCATAATATGGGCACTTTAAACTTGTAAACTTGTGGTTCTTAGAGCTTCAGATTCTGTGGAGCCTCCAACGGGAATTGATAGATACCCTTAGAATCTGGAATTCCTTACCTACTAAACTCAAACTGGATCCTGACTGGGATAATTTTATACTATACAACTGAAACTATTGAATAGGGAGCAGTCACGTAGTCATGAATGATCCGCTTGCATCCTGTTTAATGTTGTTTTATTGTTTTAGTCTATGGCTGTGTCTCATTCCGCATACTTCAGTCAGTACACTGCTAATGTGCACTGACCACTTACTGCTGTAGTGCCCACTTTCAATGGTTAGTATTGTCCCAAAAGGAACACTTACTGTATGTTAATACACTTACCGGAAATGACGAGCGGGATGAGCGTGACGAACGCTCATGTGAATGCGATTTTCCAGTCTGCCAAAAATACAGGCTTTCCTGTATGCAAATGAGAAGCGGCCGGTTCGGCTCACTGCCTCTAAAAATCTGACGAAAATCTTTTAAACTGACTTTTGTCGATTAAAGAAACAGACAGATTCAGCAACTGTACGGCCTATTTCTCGCTTAAAATGTTTTCAGAAACACGTTTTGGTGAACTATTGTCGTAATATACGAGATCGTATTCCGAACGAGCCGCCATTATGGTCGGCTTGAAATTCTCGAGCAGCAAGTCGACGTCCCGGGTACCTCCCCTTCCTCATTGTAGTCAAGATGGCGCTCGTTTAGTGCGAGTAGGGTCCATCGTTCCACACTGAACTTTTTGACCGTTTTTAGGGGGTCATCCTGGTACTTTCGGTGCACTGACTTTTTGCGTTATCTACACGATATACTTAACCCTTGTGTTGTCCTTCGGGTCACTGGGACCCGTTCAGTTTATTTGACGTTTTGTATTGTCCTTGAGTTGAGCTTTGGGTCCCCGGTGACCATTGCGTACTATGTGATGACATTTCACGTGAAATGGCGGGGGCCTCGGCCTTCGGGGTCTGGAGACCCATCCTGCACTTGAACGCGTTAAATAAACTAAACAAGTCCCTGTGACACGAAGGACAATAAATAGGTTAAAACTACGTGTTTGAAGTGTGCAAGTAGGTGGTTTGAGACGCAGGCTATGTCTGGTATTATTTCGTCTTTATTTGTTGTTGCGTTCTGAGTTTTGCGTTTTAATGCATGTATTGATTGTTGAGTTTGTGTTCTGTACTGTCTGTTACGTATCTATTAAGTTTGAATATGTGTTTTATACGGTCTTCTACGTATGTGTTGAGTTTGTGTACTGTACTGTCTGTTAAGTATGTATTAAGTTTGAATATGTGTGCGGTACTGTCTTCTACGTATGTGTTGAGTTGTATGTATTTTTAACAACCCTTCTAGGGACGGGCATTGCAAATTAGCTTCGGCTATAAATGCTGTGGCGTGTGGTTCATGGGGTTTATTCTACAAACTCATCTCTATACAAACAAACATAACATTTAAATGAAATTAATATAAAAACTTCCTGATATTTCCTGACTGTAAGTGAGGCTCTAATTCAGTATCACACATGTTTAAATGAATGAATGTTGGATGAGGATTGGTGTTTAGTACAGTGAGGTACTTTGGAGATGACGGATTGCTGAATGTGTTCGACTGATGCCAGCAGCTGCTCCTGTCCCTAAATACCCCCCGCCACCCACCCAGCCCCCCCCTCCCTCCCTCCCTACCCCACCTCTACTCTTTAACTCTATATTTACTGCAGGCGAGCGTGCCTGAGTCCCCTGCCCCTTGTAGAAATGTCCGACACATTTATTTTCACGTGGAGAGTCAGCGACCTCTGCTCCGCTTCTGTCTTTTTTCAGATGAGCAGTTTTTTAATAAGACCAGAGAGTCAATGAATGGCTGGAGGCCATATTTAACCTCTTCTGGCCTCGTTTTCAAACCACAAAGTCCCAAAACTTCTCTACAATAAGGGTAGATATTTTTTTTTTCTGCGTTTGATAAATGAAAACCGCAAAATGCCGGATAAAAACTAATTCAACAGAATATAAAAAATGCTGAATGTTTTTTCTGACCAACACTCCAAAGACCCAAAGATATTCAGTTTAACATGATATGAAACAGAAAAGCAGCAAATCCTCACACTAAGAAGCTTTAGGCTGAGAATATTTAGATTTTCTGCTTGATAAAAGCGATTCCACACGTTGGAATTTTTAGATTTTGCTGCGAACTTTCTCCGTTTTAAATCCTGGTGTGTCCAGGCGAGTTTTTGAGTCCGGCCACATTTTGATACATTTTCTTTGAAAAGAAAGTCTAACTTGTGTGATGTCAGCTTGGTAAATATGAATATGTTCTAGTTTCTTCTCTTCTCTGTGACAGGAATCTGAATGGGCCCTATCTTGCACTCAGTGCAATTGCCTTTGTACCCCGATGCATGTATCATTCCTATTTTGCACCCGACGCACAGCAGACTTTTTTTGCTCCAGGGGGCGGTTCAGCGAAAAGACGAGGCGTGTTCAGGCACAAACGTTCCCTGGTGCTATTTTGCAGTTTCAGAAAACAATTCCGCCACTCACCAGGAAAAACCTGGTCTAAAGTCAGTAGCGCTAGTCTAAAGTCAATAGCGTGTTATTCAGATGCTATTTTAGGGGCGCATGCTTAGCCATAATGTAGCGTGTTCACAACGCGCATACACTTTGCTTCTCTCATCTATACAGACGCATGCAGTTCCCATTTTTGCAAACCATACATAATTACAAAGAAAAATATTACTGAAAATGCGCTTCAGGTGTTTGGATAGATCAGGAGACACTTTACAGTACAGTCCTCAAAAAGTCACAGCATTCTTTGTGGCTTGTTGTGTTTTACACAACATTTCCATGAATCATGGATGTGTTGATGACATAAATGGGAGGAAATATTAGAGGACTTAAGGAGACGTGATGTTGAACTACGGCGGGATCTGGTCCGGGAGTGGCAATGCGCGATGCGCTCCTGGTGGAGCGGGTGGACGGAGATGGAGTGGGGGGGGGGAAGAGGAAGGGGCACAACAGGTACAGGTGGTGCGTTTGGAAGCCCACGCTCCACGGCTGCAGCAATCCTCTCCAGACTTGAGGAGATGTGCCCGAAAGGCCGCAGCAACATCGCCAACCGGCCAACCACGGGCATTTATTACTTTGCTGCATCCCGGACAGCTCCTGCTGGAGTGCGCCAGGCAAATCCGCCGTCATAATAGCAATCCGCCATGGAACAAGCGCGCCTGCTCTTAAAGGGAATGTGAGATGACGCTCTGATTGGTTTATTGCACGTTACGCCCAAACCACACCTAGCTACTTCAGACCAACCCATTTTAGATTTGCGTCGGGCACAAGACTCATTTATCCCGCCGGTATCATAGCAACAGCGCCCGAGATCCGCCCACAAAGCTACTTGCGTTTCACGTTAGATACTTGCGTTTTAGATCGTTAAAATAGGGCCCCATATCTTTTGAGTTGTGGACAAAACGAGACATTTGAGGACCTCATCTTCGGCTTTTTGGGAAACTTTTTATCCATATTTTTCACCTTTTTCTGACACTTTAGAGACCAAACAACTACTCTGTTCATCCAGAAAACAATTCAGACATAAATCAACGATGAAAATAATTGTTAGTTGGTCTAGTATTTAGTATGGAATTGGGACACAGTGTCTCTGAAGATTAAAAACTATAGAAAAGTAATTTGTACGTGTGAACTTTAGAGTCTCCCGTGACTCATCACACACACGTCACAGTCAATAATCTGTGTTTCTTGCAGTGATCTCTCTCTCTCTCTCACACACACACACACACACACACACACACACACACACACACACACACACACACACACACACACACAGACACACACACACACACACACACAGACACAGACACACACACACACACACACAGACACACACACACCCACACAGAAGAGATAATCAGTCAAACAAACCTCACGGAATAAAAAGAGATACATAAACAACAACACACATTTCACTCAAATGACACATCGGCACCCCCGGGGTACATTAAAAAAACATTTCCTTTTTTATTTTGGCAGAGACCAAAAATAGCCTCTCAAAGTCTACATGCAGAATATTAACATGTCAAACACATTCTAGTCACATTTAGAGAAGTCACGGCTGCGAAGAAACCTACGACCTGTAGACTAAGACTTTACAGAAATACAACTCCTGTGACAGAAAATAACGACAGACATACAGAGAAGACAAACATGCCCTGAACTTGCACAGTCTAAAGCCCAGTTCAGACCAAAGATTCATGACGAGACGAAACGGTTTTAGAACGTCGTAGAGAAAAGTTTCAGCGGTCTGAACCGGCCCGTCTCAGCTCGACTCAAACCAGCTGATGGTGTCGCTGCGACTTAGCTGGTGGAGTCTCCCGAGGCTGGTTTTAGAACGTAAGAGACGTCTCCTGTTTCAACAGCCAATAGAGAAGTCAGCTGGTGGAGTCTCCAGAGGCTGGTTTTAGAACGTAAGAGACGTCTCCTGTTTCAACAGCCAATAGAGAAGTCAGCTGGTGGAGTCTCCAGAGGCTGGTTTTACAACGTAAGAGACGTCTCCTGTTTCAACAGCCAATAGAGAAGTCAGCTGGTGGAGTCTCCAGAGGCTGGTTTTAGAACGTAAGAGACGTCTCCTGTTTCAACAGCCAATAGAGAAGTCAGCTGGTGGAGTCTCCAGAGGCTGGTTTTAGAACGTAAGAGACGTCTCCTGTTTCAACAGCCAATAGAGAAGTCAGCTGGTGGAGTCTCCAGAGGCTGGTTTTACAACGTAAGAGACGTCTCCTGTTTCAACAGCCAATAGAGAAGTCAGCTGGTGGAGTCTCCAGAGGCTGGTTTTACAACGTAAGAGACGTCTCCTGTTTCGACAGCCAATAGAGAAGTCAGCTGGTGGAGTCTCCAGAGGCTGGTTTTAGAACGTAAGAGACATCTCCTGTTTCTACAGCCAATAGAGAAGTCAGCTGGTGGAGTCTCCAGAGACTGGTTTTACAACGTAAGAGACGTCTCCTGTTTCAACAGCCAATAGAGAAGTCAGCTGGTCGAGTCTCCAGAGGCTGGTTTTACAACGTAAGAGACGTCTCCTGTTTCAACAGCCAATAGAGAAGTCAGCTGGTCGAGTCTCCAGAGGCTGGTTTTACAACGTAAGAGACGTCTCCTGTTTCAACAGCCAATAGAGAAGTCAGCTGGTGGAGTCTCCAGAGGCTGGTTTTACAACGTAAGAGACGTCTCCTGTTTCAACAGCCAATAGAGAAGTCAGCTGGTGGAGTCTCCAGAGGCTGGTTTTAGAACGTAAGAGACGTCTCCTGTTTCTACAGCCAATGGACCTTTATCACAGCAGACATGTTGACTTGTCATAGTAAGAAAAGCACAGCTGAAACTGATAACCTTAACGATGGCTCAGTTCCATCAAGTGTCCCAGTAAGATATTTCAGTGAGTCAGCATGCACAATACCAGGACCTCTCCTAAGTGGAATGCAGCCATCAGTAATGGTTTAATACCAGGGCCTCTCCTAAGTGGAATGCAGCCATCATTGATGGTTTTGAATACACCTGTGCTTTTCCTACTATGACATGTCAACATGTCTGCCATGAAAAAGGCCTATAGAGAAGTCAGCTGGTCGAGTCTCCAGAGGCTGGTTTTACAACATAAGGGACGTCACTGTGATGGAATTTCCAAAACCACCGTGTCGTAACAAGACCAGACAAAACGAAAGCTTATGCTGGGTTTCCACAGGCAGCGCTTTTCAACGCACAAAAAGGCATTACTTTACACACAGGTTGTGTTTCAGAGAACTCAGGGAATCGAGGGAACGACACAGAAAAGGCATCGTCATTCATCGGATGTAAAGTTCCTGTGGACATGTTAGGATTGTTTTTGTTCACTTTCTATATAGTAGTTGTCTTCGCTGTTTTCACACAACATTAAAACGCTAAGACTTTAAAACGATGGGGAGTTAGTTACACACCGCTAACATCTGTAGGACCTGTATCTGTTCACATGTTAACACAAGACGGAAACAGGGTTTTTAAGTGATGTTTTAAGAGTGTTTCCTCTAGGATTATTATAGGTTTTTTTTCTGCAAGGGATCATCTGTGCTTGGAATGTTTCGCGGAGGAGCAAAAATGCAGGAATAAAAACAAACAAAAGAAAGAAGAAATAGACAATTATTCTCTCACATTCAAAGAAAAGTCTTGGTTACAGCTATCTCAGCAACCAAGACTCTCTCAAGTTACATAAAAGAAACCATTTAGAGTTGACCTCCATTTGCAGTAGGTCCTTCAAACCCCAAAACAGCCGACACACACGTCCGTTACAATCCTCTGAATTCCGATTTTCGGACGAAGATGCAAAAACATTCCTTTGTGTGTTTAAATCAACACGACTTCCTCGTCAAAAAAAGCAAAAGTGGTTTTTAGAAGAACGCACTCCAATGTTTTCCACCCTCGATGCAACTACAAGTGTTTTTTGATTTGTTATTTTCTGGTGCGGGTAAAGACAGCTGACTGTCCCCCCCCCACCCCCCAAAACTTTACACATTCCTTTCTTCAACAGCGACTAAAACCATCAGTGTCCTCCGTTCATCAGTCCGACTTTTTGGATCTCCGTCGGATCTCCGCGGCTCTGAGATGAAGGAGGCGCCGAGGCCGTCGGCTTTTCTTTTAAAAAGTTTACAACTACACCACAATACACAGTTTTCACAAGTCATGCGCATATACAGGATCTAGAATTCAGAAAGCAATGCTTGAAATAAAAGTTAAACATAAAAACCTTTGAGTAAAAACTACTTTAAAGAAAATCATGATTATAATAATAAATTATTAGCTTGTTTGGAACACAGTGACGTCTTTAATATAACAAAGAATAAGTGTAAACATATATATATATCACTGGCTGGCCCCGACTCACCTCCTACGTAAATACAAACTGCATTTGGTGATCAGCTGCACATTATTTGTAAAACAAGAGACCGGCCTGGAAATATTCGTTTTCAATAAATAAGCACATTCCAGAGGGGCAGACATCACTTTGTTAGCCAGTTTACCAAAGGTACCGTATTCATAAAGCATTCAACAAAACCTCTAATGAAGCAGTATAAAGTAATTAACACAGCGGACATGTTAACGATGTAAAGTGACAGTGGGTTTTGACGATTCGGCTCCTTGGACTTGCGGCAAAAAACCAAAACCAAAATTCCATCCAACTATAAAAAAAAGGAGGGAAAATTAAGGCCCCTTAAATAAATATTCTTATTTTTCTTATCGTTTCCCAGGAGAGAGAGAAAAAATGTATGCCACACATCTACCGTTTAAAAAAAATGGTATTCCCACGCCGTAAGAAAAGACTTTTTAAAAAAAGAACCCAGACCAACACGGCTATACCATCCGGGAGTTAGTGTCCGAGGAAAAGTGTCCGAGGTTTTGTTTTTGCCGGCGGCCCCTGTTGTTCTTCGGACATTTCCTAAAAAGAGACAGAGAGAAGAGAAATGTATTAGTTTCCATGATGTAACTGAGAGTAAAGAAACACGTTTCCCTTCCCTTCCAGTCCCTCCAGAAAAACGCGATTATGCGATGGCATAATTCAATGCATAATCAGCCAAAGTCTGCATATTTATGCATTTTTCCAAATATGCCGCACTTTCGCCGCACAAATTGCCGATTTCTGCGCAAAATATGCGGGGCTTGCATGATTTCATAATCCCCGCATTTTCGTTGCAAAAAAGTCACATAATATATCTTAACAGAAAGTTGAAAGTTGTTGCGTTTACTTCACACAAAAGCAGCCATTTTCCCCTGTTGCCATGGGAACGTTATGAAGTGACGTAATTACGCGACGTGAACATCATCGAAAAGCCCGGTATTGGGGGAATCACTTTTTTTTTGCAAGTTCCCGCAATTTCATCGCATAAAACTGCATAAATATCCCGCATATTCCATCGCATTTTTTAAGAAAACGTGCCCGCATAATCAAGGAGTTTTGCCCGCAACAATCACAAATAAACTCTCGTATTTTTCTGGAAGGACTGCCCTTCTTGTCTAATAGGTTTCCTTGGATTGTGGTGGCACCTGGATTGTGGCTGCACCTGTTGCTGTGATCCTGCTCAATAAATATCTTTACTGTTACTATACTTGCCACTGTTCATCATGTCATTCATTACACCCACTGCCAGGGCTTTAAATTGACACCCGCTAATAGAGATGTTCCGATACCGATACCACTACCTGAAAAGCCTCCGACACCGCCTAAAATGCTGGTATCGGAAAGCACTGGAGTTTATGCACTGATCCCATACTATGTAATTTAGCCCAGAAGAAAATCTACTTTAGAGTAGTTTATTTATGTTATTTTTCCGTTATGACTCACTATCAAACTGGATAATAAAATAAAGTTCCACGGCGTTCATTGTCTGTGTTTGTTAATGTTTCACAAACAACAACAAAGATAGAAATCATATAACATCAGTGTTGGGAGTAACGCGTTACATATAACAACACATTACTAATTAAATTTCGGTAATATTATACCCGTTACAATCTCAGTAACGCGAGTTACAACGCATTTTAAAGCAGAATTTAGTGGTGTTTTGTTTTTTTAAGAATTCACCAACAACGTGAAACATTTCTTCACAGGAAAAAATTAAACTGTGAGTGTTATTGAGATGACTGCAGAGACAGATACATTTGCGAAATCCATCTCGCAAATGTATCTGTCTCTGCATTATTTTTAGGAGTTGTTACGCTGCGTTGAAGCGAGCTGTTCCGTCACTGTTTCCGTGGTCAGAGCCAGAACCAGAGACGGTACGGACAACATCGGTGTCCCAACAGGTGACGGTACATCAGCGTGGACAGCAGTGTGTCCGAGCTGCTGACAGATAGAAACATGTCGGGAATTAATGTTTAGGCTTACCATTGCATTTTATCAGCCGTGGAGAGTAACTGTGGCGTACTTCAATACAACTGTAAGGTACTTTTAATTGAGTATTTTCATTTTCTCCTACTTGCCTATTGTACGTTTTACTTCTCTATTTTTATATCTTTAGTTACTTTGCATATTCATATTAATTATACAAAATATTATGAATAATCTATGATGTATTAAAGTGGATAAAGAGGAGACTTCGTTGATCCGGTGGTGAAATTCACAAGCTAGCTGCCAAGTCAAACTTCCGCTGTTATTTTGGTGAAAGTAACTCAAAAGTAATGCAAAAGTAGTGTAAAGCATTACAAGTCAGAGATAGTAATATTGTAATATAACTAATTACTCTCAAATGACAGTAACTAGTAATCTATAATGTATTACATTTTGGAAGTAACTTGCCCAACACTGTAAAACATCCATACAGGGATAGGGGTATACAGCTGTTAAAACATAATCAAATATAAGACACGCTGGTCTCGGATTGGTACTCGGTATTGGCCGATAACCAAGTTCAGGTATCGGAATCGTATCGGGAAGCAAAAAATGGTCAACCCGCCAACTGTGGGTAAACATTGTAAAGTTAGTAGCCAATTTGGCCGATGATGAAAGATGCAAATAATACTGCGTCTGTTTGAATCGATGCAACAAGTCAGTGTTGCCAGATTAATCTGTTTCCTGCCAAGAAATTTGGGCGGTTTTGTGTGTGTTTGGCTTGGAAATGTAATCTTTATCTGGCTAACACTGCTTGTAGTACTAATCCTACATTTCCCATGAACACTATGTCCTGATGTGTCGTACAACCGTTGGCTACGTGCCTAGCGCGCGTGGTATCGATTACGAGTTACTCTGAAACGGAGAAGATGAACGGAACGCAACAAAATAACCAGAGGGGCTGAAATTAAAGTAAAGTCAGTTAGGAGAAAAACAAACAAACGTGGCTAGTGGAAAATCTGATTGGCTGGTTACTTTAAAAATCTACTAGCCATGTTGGCTGGTGATCAACAAACTGCTATAAATATAATGAGTCATATTTCTGTATTTATTGTAGTTACGTCCGAGGCAGACGACCGCCCACCAAGAGCCAGTGCAACCAGTAGCCAGTAACATAGCTCAAACACAGCGTTCGTGATTCGACTGCTCATGACTGTTTTCTAAGATGGCGCCCGAATGTAAACACAAACGCAACTGTCTTTATAAACTGTCTGTACACTTACAAAGTTGTCAATGCTTCAGTTTACATGTAGGGACCCTTATTATGCTACCGTTTAAGTGTGGTGCTATTTTGAGCCTCGTTAGTGGTATAAAATAGTAATTTATGAAGTTCCCCCGAAAGTTAGCGTTAGCAGCTAATCACCGGTTTGCAGTAGCTTGTTTAAAGCTAGAGATGCATTCGATGAGCATGAAAACATGTCCCAGAGAACGTTTGACTCGGTACAAATATGTTATTAACCCTTAGGTTTTGTTTTTGGGCGAGAGGGGGGTGTTGGCGGGGGGGGGGGGGGGGGGGGGGGGGAGGGGGGTGTTTCTCCTTAACTTCTTCAGGACATGAACACCTGTTTCCTGGGTGAAAGTCTTGTGTTTTCTCCTTAACTTCTTCCGGGACATCAATTCTGCTTACCCTCTTGAAAGCCCTGTGATTTTAGAAGCCAAACATCCCCCCCGACCTCCTCCCTATGAGGATCTTCACGCTCTTATACAGCAGCAGTCAGTGTGCTGCTGAGAGCAATAAATACGTGGAATACATACCAATTACAGCCTCGCAGCTATACAAAGAGTTCACGAGGACAGCCTGACTGCTTTAATGTCAATAAGATGAGAGGCTTGTTGTACTGTCAACCAGCTGCCTCTTCAATTCAAAGAGAGACCGATATTTCATCTTCTCCTCAGAGTGACGGAGGAAAGTCTGTCTGCTGCCTCAGAGCAGAGAAACCAGGCCAAGTCCAATGCTGTTTAATTCTCCTCAGCTTCTCCTTCCCCTGCAGAAACCTGACAGAAATCCCTACTCCGTTGCGCGTGTGATGAACGAGCTATGAGGCTGCGTTCACAGCCGGTTGTCTCAACTTTACTTTGTTTGTCCAGGTGAGACAAACAACATTCAGCAAAAGTAACACCTGAAATATTTCTCTGCAAGTCTAAACCTTCCCGTCTAGTACACACAGATTAGTTTCTGTGCACTTTATGCATAAGGGGATTATCATGAAGCATTATACAGTCTTATTATTATGTACGTAGAGTAGTTTTCAGCAGGTTAACACTGCAGATTACAAGCTGTACTGGAAAAAAAATCATCACCATCTTCCTCCAGGTTCTCTTGTTAACTCAAAGGGATTAAAGCTCCTCTGACTCTCCTCTGTTTCTGTACTTTGTACCTGGAATTTACATGAATTTACATATTTTCCTTTGTTACATTGTTTAAAAAAGAAGCCTATAGATACAACCAAAGAAGGAGCCAGAGTTTGAACTTCTCAACTCTCTTTTTCATTTCTGGACACAATTAGTTCTGTTGTTTTTTTACGTGAGCAAGCGAGTGCAACACTATGAAAGTCACATAAGCTATGTTTCCATCCACACGTTTTTAACCAAATTAAGCGATATTGAATGAAAAATGCCGTCATGGAAACAATAAACTTCGATTGAATTTCATGTATATATCGACTCAAAGGAAATATGTTCGGTCTCATCGGATTTTCTCTTGATCGATATATACGGTTTATGCAATAAACGCTGATGGAAACGTTATTTACCGAATAAATTAATGAATGGTGATTAAGTTTTAGGTCATTTTATGGTTGCAACCCGCCACAAAATGAAGAAGAAGAAGTTTGAGTTCATTTCCGCCCAGTATTTCCGCTCTGTTTGCACACATGGCAGGTGTCAACAAAGACAGATGTAAGTGGACGAACAAGGAGACAAGAGACTTTTTGAATTTAATTTACGTTCCCACACCACAGGCCGCCTCCGTTGTCGTCGGGCATT
The DNA here is from genome assembly GCF_010015445.1 of Perca fluviatilis. Lineage (NCBI taxonomy): Eukaryota > Metazoa > Chordata > Actinopteri > Perciformes > Percidae > Perca > Perca fluviatilis. The sequence goes on along the minus strand of NC_053122.1, from coordinate 4,318,512 downwards.
TACGTGCATCTGCATCATCATAGCAATGTGTTGATAGCGTCGTTGTTTTCTTATTACAGCTTGATATGTCGCTATCAGCTGGCACATCAGCACTGTTACAACTTGTGCAATATTGATCCTTTGTTGGTAGATTGCGCGATCCATTTTGTCTAGCAAAACAAGTTTGCCTGAATGTTGTGCGATTCAGTGCGAAAATGAACGGAAACACCTTAAAATGTCTCTAATCAATTCGATATACCAATTTAACCGCAAAACAGCACGTGACGTCATCACGCAACAGGTTTTTATTCGCTTTAAAGCCGTTGGATGGAAACACACTTTCGCTGGCTTTATTCGCATGAGTTTTTTTACCGAACTTCAGATAATTCGATTGACAAGTGGATGGAAACTTAGCTAGAGACACATCATGTTCATGAATGCATGCAACATTTATTAATGATCTTCATTAGTCCGGCTATCACCAGACCAAGTTCAATCTTTTAAGACTGAACATTAGTCTGGGGAGTCTGCTCTGTATTTTCTACTGCACAAGAGGCGTGATCAACAGCCATAGTTCAAATGACGCTGTACGCGATTGGATAGTTCTTCAACCAATCAGAGCAACGAGCCGGGTGACGTAGCAGCGACAGCGGCATCAAGAGATCGCTGAGCTTCGGTGGCCACCATGTTGAATGTAAACCATGGATGTATTAAGTGAAGAGAAGCTGCTTGGTCACTTCTCTATCGTCATCGTGTTAAACCAGCCAATAGCGCGCCAGGTGGATAAGCCAGTTTGTGATTGTAATGGAAGCAGGATAGATAAACATACAGGTTTCCAGCCTGAGCTGCAGGGAGGAATCAAACCACCGGCAGATCGGTCTGGGTTTACCCGGTCTAGGTGTTCATGGCTTCTTCAACAAACTGACCAGTCACAGCAGTGTATTCTGAAACATGATGATTGAAATTAGCCTCATGAGAGCGTCCTGATCTGGCGAGCTCCAGTTTTCCACTCGCATATCAGTCTGGCATCTTGAGATAGAGAAAATTTGGAGCCGTTCGCCAAATGACCGACCAATCAACGTAGGTTTTGAGGCAGATTTAGGTGTGACGCAACGAGAAGCGTCTATCACCAATCTGTGATAGACAGATGGTTTATCCAATCAGCTAACCAGGATTTTCGCCACTTCCCAAAAGTTCTCCAACGGTAAGATGGATATGCCGAGCAAATGCGAAGCGATCCATCTGGTGGAGTCAGGTTAGATTGAAATGCCTTAATTGACGCATTAATTAACGTATTGTTCATGCATTTAGTCATGCATGAGACACTATTAATCCTTGTACGTTACTGATAGGGGATCAAAGCAAGCTTCACCTTGTGATGCACATCACCACGGCGACGATAATGGCGATCTGCACGGCGCCGATGATGGCGGCGATGAGGACGTAGTGAAGCTTCTGTCCGCTGGGAACCACGTAGAGGATGTTGAAGTCCAGAGGCTCGTCACACTGAGCGCCTTTGTAGCCGGCGTCACACCTGAGACAGACACACACACACACACACACACACACATAGACCACACAGACACACACACACAAACACACACAGAGACAGACACACACACACACACACACACACACACACAAACACACACAGACACACACACACACACACACACACAGAGACACGGACACAGACACACACACACACAGACAAAGACACACACACACACACACACACACACACACAGACACACACAAACACACACAGATACACGGACACAGAAACACACACGCACACACACACACACACACACACACACACACACACACACACACACACACACACAGAGACACAGACACACACACACACACACGCACACAGAAAAACACATATACACACAAACACACACACACACACACACACTTGTCAACATCAGCCCACAAAGGATGTGTTCAGGCAGAGTATTGAGTGTAGGTCAAGCTTAAAACTCTCCTCTCTGGCCCATGTTTGGTTGAACCAGCTCTTAGTTATTATGCTATTAGTCTATATCGACTACCATTCATTTAGGGGATTGCTCCGGTGCTGCCAGACTACACACCGGATGTCCCTCATTTTCAGCTGGATCTCTGTCACCTTCCGTTTTCTTTGTGTTAATGTTGGCATCTAGTATTTTTACTGTAACTACTCACAACATTTCTGTTTCTGATTACGGGACGAAATCCGGGTAATGAGCCGCCACAACTTTCTCTATTATTATTTTACTGATTTATTATTATTTAGTTTAGTAGTTCAGGTAAAGTCACAGACCTGCAGGTGGCCACGTTGTACTTGATCTCACACTTCCCGTGAACACAGAAGCCGGCGTAGCTGTCGGCGCACGGGATCGGCATCCCGGCGTAGAAACCATCGCCGTGGTCCAGAGCGGTGGTTTCTGAACAACAAACAACAAAAACACAGCGTCAGAGGACCACCTGCTGCTGCACAGGGGAGCGTTTGGACACATGTCTCACCTGGTTTTATTTCATTTATCCCAGCCTACAGTTCTTTCTTTTTTTTGGAGACATAAAAAAATTTAAATAAGCACAAATAAAACCGCTAAATACCATCCATCAAGAGAGGCCAGAAAACAGAAAAGGAACGGATTGAGTGACATGACTACAATTCAAAAACAGTAAGTAAATAAGTTATATACACAATGAAATACATTTAAATACCTTCACTACATTCAAAGAGCACGTGTCAAACTTGAGGCCCGCGGGCCGAACATGGCCCGTCGCAGGCTTTGATCCGGCCCGCATATCAATTCAGGTTCACAATTATTTGGAAATCCTAGTTGTGCGCCAAAACAAAAAGAAGGGAAACTGTTTTTCAATCTGTAATCACACGGCACTCAGAGCAGAATTTGGAAGATTTGCCGACCTTGAGACACAGAAATTCCCTCAAAATCATATAGTTTTCACATTCAGGCTGTGAAACAGGTTGTTGTAACACACGTTATCATTGTTTTGCTTGATTTGCTTAATTCTATGATGGCTAAGGAACTTTTTTCCTGACTTTTGTATGGCTTTATGTCGACAAAAATGTGCCAAAATTACGAAAAGAGTGTCAAAAAAGCCACCAAAATGTCAAAAAAACTATAAAAAGAGACAAAAACGTTGGAGAAAGCCCCAAAAAGCTGGACAAACGACAAAAATGATGAATATAAAGCTACAAAATGTCAAAAAGCGACATTCAGCAATACAGTCAAAGATATTTCACTTTTTCCCTTAAATAAAATCACATGAATGAACTGTAAAAAAGGGCGTGCCCTGACAGTACCTAGATAAGGACTACTAGCCAGTCAGAAGCAGAGTATGAGGGCGTGCCCTGACAGTACCTAGATAAGGACTACTAGCCAGTCAGAAGCAGAGTATGAGGGTGTGCCCTGACAGTACCTAGATAAGGACTACTAGCCAGTCAGAAGCAGATCATGAGGGCGTGTCCTGACAGTAGCTAGTTAAGGACTACTAGCCAGTCAGAAGCAGAGTATGAGGGTGTGCCCTGACAGTACCTAGGTAAGGACTCCTAGCCAGTCAGAAGCAGAGTATGAGGGTGTGCCCTGACAGTACCTAGGTAAGGACTCCTAGCCAGTCAGAAGCAGAGTATGAGGGCGTGCCCTGACAGTACCTAGGTAAGGACTACTAGCCAGTCAGAAGCAGAGTATGAGGGCTGTCCTGACAGTACCTAGGTAAGGACTACTAGCCAGTCAGAAGCAGAGTATGAGGGCGTGCCCTGACAGTACCTAGGTAAGGACTACTAGCCAGTCAGAAGCAGAGTATGAGGGCTACTAGTAACTGTGTGTGTGTGTGTGTGTGTCATTAGAATTCCTCATGGGGGAGACAGAAACTATGCACTACAGCTTTAATACAAGACAGAAAAATTACATTAAACTATAAGAAAATCCGAATTCTGCATTCAGTGGTCAGGAAGTCCTTTAACCTGTATATAAAAGCTTCCATGCTAATAAAAAAATTATCTTGATTAACATGACTTTGTAGCTCACACATGTGGCTTAGGGTTTTAAAGTTTTATTTTTTTAATTTGTGAAACATTCTGTGCAATTCTGTGGCTGCAGATTTTGCGTGTGCCTGATCATAAAACACAAAAGCTGTGCTCATGAGGGGATTCTTCTCTCACACAGCCGTCTCATCCTCACTGCAGCAATAAAGAAACCGCCCACAGAGCAATCTGTAGTGCTCATTAAAATGACAGATATGCAACGTACCAAATTCACATCAAGACAGAAAAGCCTCCGAGAACAAACACAGAGCGCGGCAGTTTAAAGGTCACCGTTCGGCACTTTAACGACGACACAAATAACACGCAGTGCTGTTTAATCAAACCCCTAAACTGTCAAAGTGTCGGGAATATTAGAGAATATGAAGAAGATCTTTATTGGTTTCTTCTGTACTCTGTTTTTCAACCTGCAGGATCTTCTCATTCAAGTAAAGAGTAGGGATGTAATACCAACACAATGTCACTCCTATCTCGTAAAATATGGACGCTTGGTCAGGTGCCTTTGTCGTTTTTATTGGTGCTAAAAGTCTCCTTTAGCAGCATATAACGCACTTTATCTAAACGCGCATGGTCGGGATAATTGGCACCACTTTTGATGCAGTTATGTTAAAGGAAAAGGTTGTGGGTGGGCTTACGCTTCCGTAGGCAGGCAGACAATGTGGTGCCCCTGGGCACTATACCTCAAAGTGCGCCGGTCCACATTTTTGGGGGGTTAAACGGGCCACCCTTCCCATCCCCCAAATGATACATTTGTGCATACTTGTGGACCAACTCAACTCTGACAGTTTGGTGAGGGGAGTGATAGTGGTCATCATTCATATTGTGAATTTAGTGTTCATAAACGAGTAATGTATGGTCTTTCAACAATTTCAAGTGAATAATATAACAATTTACGGAAAATAATGTTAATGCTTGTGTCATGTGGTGCCCCCCCAGATGTTTGGTGCCCCCATGGTTGGTGCCCAAGTGCCCTTATGGATAATCCGGGCATGCTCGTGGGAATAAAAGCGATTAAGGAACTTGACAAGTGGACACGATCCCGCGTCACCGTGGGTAGGAAGAGCCTGAGTGTTTGATGAGACTGCAACACAACCTGACTTGCCCCTCAAACCGAGTCGAGGAATGGAATTCCACATGACTCGGTTAAGGAACTCAGACCGAGACAGAGACTGAGGAGAACAGCTAGGGACCAGACGAGAGAAACTGACCCCAGACCCAGGGGGGAAAGGAGGGGAACTGAACAGAAGGGAATGGAACGGAAAGTAACTGGGGTAACAAGGTAAATCTAAAGTATATTACACCCAATCCGTTTAGAACTGAATCAGATTACCAGTTGTCTGATTATATCTATTCCCACCCATGAGCTTCACCCCAGAAGAGGAGCTGTAGTCTGTAGAAGGAAGTCTGGAACTGAACTAGTCTCTAAAATGGGTCTGAACGATGTAATTCAGGAACCAAATGAAGTAACTGTAAAATGAATGGTGTAACTAATGGAATGGAACTATAGTTGTAACTGTAGTCTGTAACCTGTAGTCTGTCTGTGAGGGAACTATAATCAGTACAACCTAACTGTAGTCTGTAAACTGTAGTCTGTAAAATGGAACCAGAACTGAACCAGGCCCAAAATAGTTCAGGAATCCCAGGAAGGAATCCAACTGAACTGAACCAACCAGAACTGAATGGAATGTCTGGAATGGAACGGAATCCTAGAAATGGAACCCGAACTGGTCTTAAATCAGGTCTGAACTGGAATAAAATGGAATCCCAGGTCTCGCGGGCCACGCATCGGTTGGTCTCAGTAAACTACGGTGGTCTGTGGGAAGTCTCAGGAAGTCTGTAAACTGGAATCAGGGAACAGGGGTCTGGGAAGTCTGTGGGAATCAGTCTGTGGGGAAGGATGGAATCAGGTCCCAGGAATCCCAGAACCAGGCCGAAATCGTGGCCCAACCAGGCCCCAGGAAATCCACAACATGGAACCAACCAGGAAGGAACCAGGTCTGGAATGGAAATCCCAGGTCTGAACTGAAATCCAGGAAGGGTCTGGGAACTGGAACCCAGGAATCCCAGTCTGGAACCAGGAACGGAATGAACTGAATGGAATCAGGAATGGCCAACCAGGAACTGAACCCGAAATGGAATGGAATCAGGGGTCTGAACTGAACCCAGGAATCCCCAGGAACTGTGGCCCCAACCCAGTCCCAGGAACCCAGTCCAGGAACTGTGGAACTGTAGAAATAACCCAAAACTGAAATGGAATGGAATGGACCCAGGAAAGGACCCAGGAATCCAGGAATGGAACAACTGGAACCAGGAATGGAATGGAATCCTCAGGTTCAGGAACTGAAAGGGTCCAACTGAACCAGTCCCAGAACGAACTGAAATGGAACCAACCCCAGGAACTGGAATCCAAAATGAACTGGAATCCAGAATCCCAGAACTGAACTGAATCCCAGGAATCCCGGAATGGAATCCCAGTCTGGATGGCCCCGGAAATGTAGTCTGAAATGGAATCCGAATCCAGTCCAACCAGAATGGCCCAGGAATGGACCCAGGAACCAAAGATGGAACCCCAAACTGAAACTGAAATCCCAGGAACCAGGAATGGAACAACCGAACGAACTGAACTGAAAGCCAGTCTGAACTGAACTGAATGGAATGGAATCCCAGTCTCAGGGAACTGAACTGAATGGAACGGTCCAAAATGGAAACCAAACTGAACTGGCCCAGGAACTGAGCCCACAGGAAGGAATCCCAGCCCAGGAATGGAACCAAATCCCAGGGGAATCAACCAGGGAACCAGGGTCTCAGGAATCCCAGTCTGAAATCCCAGGAAGCCCCAGGAAACGGAATGGAAATGGAATGTAGTCTCAGGGTCTGAATGGCCCCAGGAATCCCAGGAATGGAACCAACCAGGACCAAACCAACCGGACCCAACCAGTCCAGGAACCACAACCACAACCAGCCAGAAATGGAATCCCGAACCAACCAGGAAACGAACTGAAATGGAATCCCAGGCCCAGGGTCCAGGTCCACAACCAAGATGGAAACGAACAACCCAGGAACTGGGAACCCAGGAACTGGGAACTGAATGGAAATGGAATGAATGGAAGTCCAGGAAACTGAACTGTGGGAAAGATGTGGAATGGAATGGAATCAGGTCTGTGGCATGGGGTTCAAATGGCCTGAAACTGGTCTGAATCAGGGGTCTGGAACTGTAGTCTCAGAAGATGGAATGAAATGGGGTCTTAGGAATGGAAGGATGGGAAATGGGGAATGGTTCAGGGAACTGGGAATCAGGAATGAAATGTAGTCTGTAAAATGTAGTCTGTAAAATGTAGTCTGTAAGCTGTAGTCTGTAAACTGTAGTCTGTAAAATGTAGTCTGTAAAATGTAGTCTGTAAACTGTAGTCTGTAAACTGTAGTCTGTAAGATGTAGTCTGTAAAATGTAGTCTGTAAACTGCATGCCGAAGTGACTAAGCGATTATATATGATCATATAGACGCCAAAAATCATGGGGCACCTACCTTGTTTTGAGATAAACGTCTTTTATTCGCGATGTCTTGGATAAGTACTTCATTACCCACAATCCTGAACAATCCCACAGTGATGCCTCTGATTGGTGGAACTCATGCTGGTGAGGAGGGGGAGGAGGGCGCGCTGCCTGCACGATCCGTCACGAGGATTTACGACACTGCACGAATCACGATCTGTTCCACGCTTCTGCCGTTAGCCCCCGCCGGGAAGCTAACGTTAGTTTGGCTAACAGCTAATTTGGCTAACCGCTAGCTGACAGCTTGATTCAGTCTAAAATAACGTTAACTCAAACTAAACATTGGGGAAAGCAGGCTACAACTGATGTAACAGCTGTTTATATATTTTAACGGTTATTTTCAGGTTTTATTTTGAGGGTCTTTTAACGTTATTACATGCTGTCTCAGCTAGCGGTTAGCCGAATTAGCTGTTAGCTAAACTAACGTAGCTTCCTTTATTCAGTGGTGCGC
>NC_053122.1:4267974-4302974 GCF_010015445.1 Perca fluviatilis | reverse complement strand
ACACACACACACACACACACACACACACGCACACGGAGGTACAACTGAAATACACAAAGGCACACACACGCATACACACACACACACACACACACACACACACACACACACATACAACTGAAACACACAAAGGCACTAACACACACTCATCCATTTTTAATGCTTCATCATTCCTGAGGAAATATTGACAAAACTCTCTCCTTCTCTCTGTCTTCGTCTCTTCCTCCCCCCATCCATCCATCCATCCATCCATCCATCCATCCATCCATCCATCCATCCATCCCTCCCTCCCTCTCTCATCCCTATCATCATCACCTCCCCCCCATCTCTCTTTGTGTTGCCAAAGAATACACAGAGTGAAAATGCCGCATGAAAGAGAAATAAATCGCTGATTATGTAACAATCTGCAGATGTGAGAAAAGAGTGAACAGAATCTCAAACCATTCGGTCCCTGCATGGCCTTCGTGCTCCAACATTTTGGGATATTTCACGATTGCTTTTTGGTGCGTTTGCCCGGTTATTGCGCTCTGTTTAGGCCGGTGTGAAAGCTGTCAGTCAGACTCTGATGTGGAGCAAACGACAGCAATGAGACAGACATGATTACAGCCCGACAGACAGACAGGCAGACAGACAGACAGACAGGCAGACAGACAGACAGACGGTAGTCGATCCTTCGCATGTAGCGATTCATAGTGGACGACAACCAACGCTGTCAGTACACACATGCACACACACACCCCAGCGTCAGGGCTTTTAGTTTTTGGGGTGTTTTAAAAGCATGTTTTAACCATAGACAGTTAAAGAAATGGACAAAGTGACGGCGCTGTTTCCGACGGTGACCGGTGAAGTCACTTTTCCGGTGATGGCTGAGCGTTACTAGCCTCGTGAGAGCGTCCTGTTGCGTTGCGGTATCGATATCGAGGTATTTGGTCGAAAATATCGTGATATTTGATTTTCTCCACATCGCCCAGCCCTACTGGCCACCACGACAAAAATTACAAAAACATTCCCCGTGAACACGTATCAACAGATTACATAACGTGACCATTTCAATTCAATTCAATTCAATTTATAGTATCAAATCATAACAAGTGTTATCTTGAGACACTTTACAGATAGAGTAGGTCTAGACCACACTCCATAATTTACCCAATAATTCCAATAATTCCTCCAATTTCACGTGCTGCCATGAGACTGGGCTGCCTAGATGCAGCAGGCCTTTAGTTTGACACCTGTGGTGTAAAGCTGATAAAGTTTATTTGTCTAATGGATCATTAAACTAGAGCGAACTGAACAAAGTAGTGACTGCCACGTTAGGAAGACAGTGTGAAAGAAAGAAAGCTTTTGGATTTTGCCGTTTTCTCTTCCAGAAACGATACCGAGCCCTTTATGTTTTTGCTGTGTTAAAACCAAACCCTTTGAATTTGCTCTCTGGTGTTTTCGGTGAAATGTTGGCACGAGACGGGCGGATCAGGAGAGAGGGCAGGTGCTCTTCACCTCAGGGTGCCAGACACCCACATATACTCCGCCCACCCGCCGCCTTCACGAGCCAATCAGACGCTTGGCCAGCGGCCATCTTAACCCTTCTGTCGCCCATGCACCGCCGTCTGTTTGGCCTCTTTAGGAAGTTTAAACGATCACCAAATACTGTGTTACTGCTTGTTAGCCAACTTCATTCTTCACCTTATTACCGCTATAGTTTCACACTTCTTTTTGGATTTCATGGTATATAACCCTCAATTACATGAAATTAAACCTAATTTCTGAGTTTAAAAAAGCAGAAATTATGAATTATTTTGATTAGTAGTTAAAAGGCCCAGTGTTTAATGTGTTTAGTTGTTCATTATCAAAATCTGTGTTGCCAGTTCACAAACTTCCATCAATTGGTACCATCAATTCCAAGTAGTCCTTTTGGTTTGAAATATTACATTTGCATTTGCAAATGAAAAAGGATATTGAAAAGAGCAAGAGACCAGCTTTTTGAAGCGTGAATGCTACCGTAGCTGTAATACGTACTTTGAAATGCGTGGCGCGAGAGAGTTGATTGCGCTATATGATCTCATGACATCATATAGGAGAGAATTTCGGGAAAGAAACTTCAAATACAGTATTAGGGGACCACTAAGGTCTATATAAAAGAGACTTCAGATACAGTATTAGGGGACCACTAAGGTCTATATAAAAGAGACTTCAGATACAGTATTAGGGGACCACTAAGGTCTATATAAAAGAGACTTCAGATACAGTATTAGGGGACCACTAAGGTCTATATAAAAGAGACTTCAGATACAGTATTAGGGGACCACTAAGGCCTATATAAAAGAGACTTCAGATACAGTATTAGGGCGCCACTAAGGCCTATATAAAAGAGACTTCAGATACAGTATTAGGGGACCACTAAGGCCTATATAAAAGAGACTTCAGATACAGTATTAGGGGACCACTAAGGTCTATATAAAAGAGACTTCAGATACAGTATTAGGGGACCACTAAGGTCTATATAATAGAGACTTCAGATATAGTATTAGGGGACCACTAAGGTCTATATAAAAGAGACTTCAGATACAGTATTAGGGGACCACTAAGGTCTATATAAAAGAGACTTCAGATACAGTATTAGGGGACCACTAAGGTCTATATAAAAGAGACTTCAGATACAGTATTAGGGGACCACTAAGGTCTATATAAAAGAGACTTCAGATATAGTATTAGGGGACCAATAAGGTCTATATAAAAGCATCCAAAAAGCAGCATGCCACAGGACCTTTAAAGCCCAAACTATTGAGCGAGTGCCTCTGGAAAGACGATACTTTGTGATCCAAGGTGAGTCTATCAACATAAATCAGATCTCAGAAGAAACTCGGAGGGCGGACAGAGACGGAGAGGGCTCAGGGGGGTTGGCACACACAGACTCTGACTAACATCAGACAGCAAACTGGGACTGCAAATGAGCTTTGTATCAAACACTCCCTTCTCGTCTCAGACACTATACAAATCTTCAGGAGAACGTGACGTCTCTCAGCCAGAGCTGGGAGAAGTATTCAGATCCTTTACTGCAGTAAAAGTACTAATACCACACTGTAAAAATACTACTCTCAGATTGAATTTTTGGTGTAGCCTACATAAGGGGTCTGAAGTTTATACTTGTGTGTTGGTTTGTGTGTCGATCTCTTTAAGAGAATAACCAGCGTGTGTGTGTGTGTGTGTGTGTGTGTTTGTGTGTGTGTGTGTGTGTGTGTGCTTGTGTGTGTGTGTGGTAGAGTGTGTGAGAGAGTGATGGTGATTATCTTCAGAGTCAGTAGTGACTCTATTCAATTCAATTGTATTTCTAGTATCAAATCATAACAAAAGTTATCTCAGGACACTTTACAGATAGAGTAGGTCTAGACCACTCTATAATTTACAAAGACCCAACATTTCCAGTAATTCCACCAAGAGCAAGCAGTGGCGAGGAAAAACTCCCTTTTAGGTAGAAACCTGGGACAGACCCAGGCTCACTAGAGTCCTAGTGAGAGAACCAAAGAGTCTCCCCTGTTCTTTCTGACCACGGTGGGAAATCTGCAGCAGGAGAAGTTAACCCTCTCCTTGATTTCGTGTTGTTTACGGAGAAGGAGAACCAGGACATGAGTCGGGAGGGAAATGCAACTCTACCAAGCCACGCCAAGAGATGTTTTTTTCTTCTAGTCTGGACTAGAGCTGAAGATCTTGTCCCGTCGGGTTCGGCCTTAATTTCGGTGCTCAGGCCAGGCTCTGGCTTGCGCTCCTGGTTGCGCAGCAAATGAGAGGTCAGGTGATGCGTTTCGATTAGCGTGAAAATGGATGCTGAGGAGGTGAAATGGAGGCTGGCCTCTGGCGATTTACGCTTCAGTTGCACCGGCAAAGAAAGTTAAGTCTGAGATGTGGAAAACTTTTGACCATGTGCATAATGAGAATAATGAGCCAGTGGCTGTGTGCGTGCGCACATTTGAATAACGAGGGTTCGGGCTTTTAAAAAGCTGTCAATCAAAATGTACTTGTCGGGATCGGGCCTTGTCGGGCCTGACTTTTAAGGCCCGATTACAGCTCTAGTCTGGACCCAGTAAACTCCTCTGCGTCGTGTGGACTAATGGCGTGTGGAAGCCGACTGCATGCTTGGTTTGTGGGTTAATTGAAAATGTTGGCGATTAGACGCGTTGGTTTGTCTGACACGGTTTCAGTAACGAGGCTGATTTATGGCGGAGATGAAACGGTCACAGTCTGCAGTCAGCAGCGTTCAGCCGCAGTGGAACAACATCCATCCTGCATCTCACTACATCAGCAACTTAATGTGGAATAATGATCGCTGTCTGCAGCGGTAAATACTGTTCAACAGCAACGGGAGGAGGAAACGCTGGGACTCAGGGAGGAGTCACATCTGACTGACGCGTAGGAAAGTCTAGAGTCGTTGAATGGAAACTTTTGAGTTTTAGGGGATAAAGGAAAGGAGGGAGGAAGGGAGGGAGGAATGGAGGGAGGGAGGAAGGAAGGAAGGAAGGAGGAAAAGGAGGGAGGAGGGAGGAAGGAAGGAGGGAGGGAGGGAAGGAGGGTAGGAAGGAGGAAGGAAGGAAGAGAAGATGGAAGGAAGAAGGGAAGGAAGGAAGGAAGGGAGGGAGGGAGAAAGGAAGGGAGGAACGGAGGGAGGGAGGAAGGAATGGAGGAAGGGAGGGAGGGTGGAAGGAAGGGTGGAAGGAAGGAAGGAAGGAAGGAAGGGAGGGAGGGAGGAAGGAAGGAAGGAAGGAAGGAAGGAAGGAAGGAAGGAAGGAAGGAAGGAAGGAAGGAAGGAAGGAAAAAGAAAGGACACAAAGATAGAAAGCAGCAAAGAAGGAGAAACTAAAGACAAATAAGAGCAAAGAGAAAGAAGTAAAGAGGGAGAGAAGAAACCACATACGGAGGGAAAGAAGGAAGAAAGGACATAGGAAAGTAAAGGGGGGAAGGAAAGATGAACAAAGAAAGAAAGGAATGATAAAAGAGAGAGAAATGTCAGTAAATATGTCTGTGAAAGGAAGAAGCCAGATCTGTAAACAGTCTCTCAGAGTCAGTGGTTTATTGGGCTTCTCTCATAACCATAACCCACCCAGGCTATGGCGCCCAACAAGCCTGGCTGATGCAATTTTACAATTTGGACTCAATCAAGGGGTGATGGAGGCGTCAGCGGTGAGGATTTATCCGCTGATATCTGCTCTCAGACTCACTCCGGTTGAGGTCAAAGGTCAACGCTTCAGCAAACTGAATCCAGAGGAATCAAACTGCTCTCAGAATCAAATCAGAGAGAAATGGATTTACTGTCAGTAACGGCCTCGTTTAGCTGCACACGTGTCGAGTTTTCTGCAGCTTGTGGAAAGCTACGAAGACGAACGACAAACCGCAGATACGACACGAGAAAACGGCACAAAAACAGCACAAATTAGGCGCTTGAGTAGCTCACCTGGTAGAGCGCGCGCCCATATAAAAGAGGTTCAACTCTGACCTGCGTCACTTTGCTGCAGGTCATTTTTTAACCTGGACCCTATGTTTTCTAGGGCTTTGACTCCGAACTTCGTTACTCGAATATAATTTGAATATTTAAAAAAAATAATGATATTTGAACGAATATTAGGCAGCTCTTAATATTTAATTTTTTGGCATTATTTTTTTGTAAATGTGTTTGCTTGTTTTCAATTCAGATTCCGAGGCTTTTTCACGCATTTCCAAATGTAACTACATGTCACGGCAACACACACACACACACACTCCCCACACACACACACACACACACACACACACACACACACACACACACGCTGGCTTGATGCACACACCAACGCACAAGTATTAACTGAAAGCTCAGAACTTCCTGTCGAAAGCATACTGTTTGTGTTTAATCCAGGGTCTGACTTTTAATAATATTAAATAGTATTTTTTTCTGAAAACATCGTCTGGCTATTGACATTGACTGATACACATTTACAAGTTAAGTTTGATAAAAATAAAGGTATTTCTGAAGGCATTTAATGGTCAAAATATTATTAATAAATATTCAAATATATTTGAATATTAATATTAATAAACAAACGAACTTCGAATATGATTTTTGCTGTTATTTGTTATAATTGAGGGGTCTTTATAAATTATAGAGTGTGGTCTAGACCTACTCTATCTGTGAAGTGTCTTGAGATAACTCTTATTATGATTTGATTAGGGATGCACCGAATCCAGGATTCGGCTTCCGATTCGGCCGAATATTAGGCTTTTTGACGGGGTTTGGAGCGTTCAATGCAGTAGGCTGTGAGGAAGTGGACATGGATCTGGTGAGCAGAGAAAGTTGTTGTTTGGCAGAACTTTCAGTCAAAAGAAGACCATTCAAGTCCAGCTACATGTTCAATCTGTTCAATGCTGATTTGTCTGGTGGTGGCGAGGACCCTAAACTATACACAACATGGCCGCTGTTACAACATCTGGTCTGAAACATGTGAAAGAATACGAGTTGAGCACGAAGGAATCTCCAGACAGCAGCCAGAATGCAGCAACTTCAGGTACGGCAAAGGAAGGACAGTCCCTGTTTACTTCATTCATGTGTTTACTGTGTTCATGGACTGAGGATGGGAGGAGGATTCGGTATTCGGGTTCAGATTCGGCAGAATGTTAAAGGTCATGGTGCTTTTTGGATGCTTTTATATAGACCTTAGTGGTCCCCTAATACTGTATCTGAAGTCTCTTTTATATAGACCTTAGTGGTCCCCTAATACTGTATCTGAAGTCTCTTTTATATAGGCCTTAGTGGTCCCCTAATACTGTATCTGAAGTCTCTTTTATATAGACCTTAGTGGTCCCCTAATACTGTATCTGAAGTCTCTTTTATATAGACCTTAGTGGTCCCCTAATACTGTATCTAAAGTCTCTCTCTCATGGGTAGGCCAAATTCTCTGGGCGGTCAAAGCAGAGAATGAGAGGTAACCTTGCTCTTTATGACCTCATAAGGAGAAGATTCCTGATTGGTCCATCTGAGCTTTCATTTTCTCAAAGGCAGAGCAGGATACCCAGGGCTCGGTTTACACCTATCACCATTTCTAGCCACTGGGGGGCCATAGGCAGGCTGGGGGGACTCATATTAATGTTAAAAAACCCTCATAAAGTGAAATTTTCATGCCATGGGAAACTTTAACCAGTGGATTCGGTATTCGGCCGAACCCAAAAAATCTGGATGCGGTGCATCCCTAGATTTGATACTATAAATAAACTGGAATAAAATTGAGCGTAGAAGATGTGCTTGATGAGGCTCAGTCTTACCGGGGCACCTGCCCAGGTGTTTGACGTCGATCTGCTCCTGCTTCATACATGAGGCCTCTCGGACCAGACACGGGTTGTTGTAGGAGTTCCCGTCGGTGGCGCACACCGGGTTCTCATTGTGCCCGCTGCAGTCGATGTTACATATGCACCTGGAGAGAGAAGAAGAAGAAGAAGAAGGAGTTTATGTGTCAGGAAAATGAATGTTGTTTCTGTCTGCAGTCTGGAGCCGGAGTAGACTACGTTTTTCATCAGCGGTAAATCATTAGCTGAAGCACATTTTACAGACTTCTAAATGAAGACACAGATCATTAATTTACCGCAGAAAGATAAAAGTTCACAAGTCTAAAGGCCTTTTTTTTTTTCAAACGTGTAAAAGATACAACTCATAGCTGGATTAAAATCTTCAAAAGAACTCACTCAAAGGTCTATTTTTTTAACAACGTTCGATCACAACTTCACAACTTCTTTATATTTGGTTAGGATTACAACTTTCCTAAAGTCCCTAAAACACTTTTACCTTTCATAACTTTTTAACATGACTAAGCCGTGACTATAAAAGAGTGCCTTGGAGTTTTTCCTGTGATTTCTTTTGGATTTTAACCTTTGTTCATATTTTATTTTCTACGTCATTAACTTGTTACACATAAAAATATTACGGTGCAAATCCTCCATCATAACAGCAATGCTCCAAGGTCCAAACGCGCCTGGCTTTTAAAGGAACACGCCGACTTATTGGGAATTTATCTTATTCACCGTAACCCCCAGAGTAAGACAAGTCCATACATACCCTTCTCATCTCTGTGCGTGCTGTAAAGCTGTCTGATGTCTCCAGCGGCATCAGCCCATAACAGAACATGCAGGTGAATGGTTCCAGTAATCCTACTGCTCCGAATAAGTGACAAAATAACACCAACATGTTCCTATTTACATGTTGTGATTTGTTAAAGTGGGGTACAAAAATAACGTAACATGAGACACAGCCATCTTCTAACCGTAAACAAACTGGGAACTATATTCTCAGGCGGAAGAATATAGTACTTGGGCGGAGTGATATGCTCGCAGCAAGCCTGTCTGAGAATATAGTTCCTGTTTTTTTTACGGTTAGAAGACGGCTGTGTCTCATGTTACGTTGTTTTTTGTACACGCTGTGACTCTACAAATCACAACATGTGAACAGGAACATGTTGGAGTTATTTTGTCACAATTTGGAGCAGTAGGCTAGTTGGAACCAGTTACCTGCAGGATCTTTGCTGGGCTAAGCTTATGCTGGTTACGGTGAATAAGCTAAATTCCCAATAAGTCGGCGTGTTCCTTTAAAGGGAATGGGAGATGATCTCTGATTGGTTGATTGCATGTTACGCCCAAAACACACCTCTGATTAATGAAGACACTAAGGACAACCCTTTAGAACCAGGCGCCCGGCACACAGACTCTTTTTTACTGCCGTCAAACTAGCAAAAGTGGATTTGGACACGCCCTAAACTCACCTGGACCAGGTGCTTCACACCGTGCGCTTGGATAGTTAAAATAGGGCCCTTAGAGTTAAAACTGGTAAATTGGACAATAATTTCTGCAATAGTTATCAGCTACATGAACAAAGGTGTTATTTATTTATTCACTGCTGCTACTTGTATTCGTACTGTACACTGCACTACAATAGCATTACATATCAGTAATTCTATAATACAATAGAATCCATACAAACAATCTTTTTAACCTAATCTGATTTACTTCTACTTCATGTTTTTATTCATGTCTTATTGTAGATTTGTTACTTATTTACTGTATACACTTATTGACTTGCTTTTTTCTCACTCTTATTTTATCTTGAATGTGACCGTGAGCAACTGCGACTAAATAATTTCCCTGAAATTGTTATGTGACTATAAAGACAAAAGACTAAACTAAACGGAAATTGAATCTCGCAGAAATGCATTGACATCACACAGAGAACAATAATGTTTTAGACTTCTGGGCTTTGGAGGAACTGTTCCCCCAAGTCTTGGCAATCAGGGGAAACAAAACAATAAAGACTGTAACTAACACAGATATAAAACTATTTAGATTTTTTCCCCGGAAAAATACATAAGTCTTTACACTGTATTGATCTGGAGATATTGAAGATGACATAAAATATGTAATTTGTTGTTGTATGCAGCCCTTAAAAGTGTGAATAAAGGGCAAACAGTTGTCTCAATTGGACACCAAGTTAATTTGGGTCATAACCTTGCTTTTAATAGTGCTTGAAAGTTGCAACTTCTACCAAGTTCAAAGTCAGGTGTCTAGAGAACAATTGATCCAGATGTGGTTGTTGTGTCTCTAAGTTAAGGACGCTAAAAGTGTGAAAAAAGCTCGCCAGGTTGTTTCCCCCCAAACTGACACCCTCTGTGAACGATTTTCACAGTTTCAGGCCTTCCAGCTGCAGAGAATCTTACGTTGATATTGGCTTCGTATCAGGCCCATAAAGTACAAACTCTCACCAGACGTCCTCCGAGTCTTCGTCACACTCGGCTCCGTATTTACACGTGCTGCACTTGGTGAACTTCTTCCCGACGTCGGAGGCTGAACCCTCGTCATCTGCAACAAATCACATCAACACAGGATCAAATATGTTTATTATAATTATAGCAAACATAAATCAGTCCTCAGCTATCATCACTCGGGGATCAAATGGGAAGAAAGAAGAACAATAAAAAGCTGCAAATGTTTTATGGTGAATTAAATTAATTCAACGGGTTTCTTAGACCTCAAGGATGCAGAACCACAAACTAAAACTGGCCCAGAAAGCAGTCAGAGGTGAAATGACTTGCACACACACATATTATTTGGAGTTGTTGTGGGGACATCTCCATCAAAAATGAAATGAATCCATTGTGTCTTACATTCCTCAGACAATGGGAGGCCATACAGACTCTTTTGTGGGTTGTAGCAGCCAACAACAGAACAGCGTGTTTTGCCAACTCGTTCTCACTGCAAACTAATAAAATACGGACGCTTAGTCAGTGGCTGTCAGCGTCAGACACGATGCAAAAATCACCCAAAAATCACCGCTACACAGTGCTTTAAGATGACGTAGTATTAAGAGAGACAACGGTAGAGAGTAGTATGTAGAGATAAAACAGTAGAGAGTAGTATGTAGAAAGACAGCAGTAGAGAGTAATATGTAAAGAGACAACAGTAGAGAGTAGTATGTAGAGAGACAACAGTAGAGAGTAGTATGAGACAGCAGTAGAGAGTAGTATGTAGAGAGACAGCAGTAGAGAGTAGTATGTAGAGAGACAACAGTAGAGAGTAGTATGTAGAAAGACAGCAGTAGAGAGTAGTATGTAAAGAGACAACAGTAGAGAGTAGTACGTAGAAAGACAGCAGTAGAGAGTAGTATGTAGAGAGACAACAGTAGAGAGACAGCAGTAGAGAGTAGTATGTAGAGAGACAACAATAGAGAGTAGTATGTAGAGAGACAACAGTAGAGAGTAGTATGTAGAGAGACAACAGTAGAGAGTAGTATGTAGAGAGACAACAATAGAGAGTAGTATGTAGAGAGACAACAGTAGAGAGTAGTATGTAGAGAGACAACAGTAGAGAGTAGTATGTAGAGAGACAACAATAGAGAGTAGTATGTAGAGAGACAACAGTAGAGAGTAGTATGTAGAGAGACAACAGTAGAGAGTAGTATGTAGAGAGACAGCAGTAGAGAGTAGTATGTAGAGAGACAGCAGTAGAGAGTAGTATGTAGAGAGACAACAGTAGAGAGTAGTATGTAGAGAGACAACAGTAGAGAGTAGTATGTAGGGAGACAGCAGTAGAGAGTAGTATGTAGAGAGACAACAGTAGAGAGTAGTATGTAGAGAGACAACAGTAGAGAGTAGTATGTGGGGAGACAGCAGTAGAGAGTAGTATGAAAGACTGAAATTCCTTGTAGGGGAGGTTGGTTGGGGGAGTGAATGGGTCGAACAACACAGGCCTTTCACCCAGGACTGTCCCGTTCTTCTTTACCTAAATCCCGTTCTTGTCCCACGTGTCACTTAAACGTACCTTTTATAAGCCCACCCACCATCTTTTCCTAAATCTAACTGCATCAAAAGGGACGCCAATAGTCCCGACCCAGCGCGTTTAGATAAAGCGCGTCTAAATATGACGCCTAAAGGAGACTTTTAGCGTCAATAACAACACCATAGGCACCGGACCAAGCGTCCGTATTTTACGAGATGGGAGTGAGAATGTGTTGGCTTTGCTCTTGCTTTAGACATCTTCTTCTTACATAGCTGGCGTTAGTAATGGAAGAATATAGCGGACCGCAAGTTGTTTAGGTGTAATAACTGTTAGGTTTCAGTGGGCGGGGGCAGTCTGTCAGTCACTTGGATGCAGGGCTGGTAGGAGGTGTTGTGTTAAACTGCTCCCTGCAGGACGTCCAAAGGGGAGGCTAATTCAAACAGCCTGCTGGCACACACATTTACTGGAAGGTGGAGCAGGAGAAATACAGAGAGGAAGGTTTATTTCTCATAGTTTGGGGGGTCTTTAGTCACACTGGGGACACATTTATGTTGAAAAGACATGAAAAAGTGCATTTTGCATAATATGTGACCTTTAATGTCTCATCAGGGTTTTATTAAGAGTGCTAACATGCCTTCAAACTAATCAACTACTAATCTCTTTCTGTTTGAAGCTTTGTAATAAACTATAAATCTGTATTTATGAATTAAACATCAAGAAAAGATGTTATTCTTGATAATTAAGCAGATTTTTGTTCATATTTTCAGGTGACTAGGGTATGTTTTCGGTCATATTTTAATTTAATACATTTTATGGACCTAATGTAACGTACGTTAGGGTTAGGGCTCTTTTCTCCTCTTACATTTATTTAAAAAAAGCTCTTTTTAATTTAACCTCTGCGTCTTGGCTGCTTCTGCTTTACCAACATTGTATCTTCATATTTTTCTAACAAACTTATATTTAATTGTGTTGCAAATACAATGTAAACCCGAATATGTAAGCAGTACTCAAAAAAATGAAAGCAATCAGTCTGAGTTTGTTAGAGCTTAAATATTTGGAGTAACGTTTACTTGTATTTTTTGATTACAGTTAAATTAAAGAACTAATTAAGCCAACTCAAATATTATCAGTAAATCTCAAAAAATATGAAATATTAAGTCCAAAAACTCAGTAATTTGTGTTTTAAGTTTACAGTACTCCTTAGGGGTGTTGATATGAATCATTGCATCGCGATGCGTACCTAGATAATTCAGTGACAGACCATAATCCATTATTGCTGCTTTTGTTACTTTTTCAAATGTTTTTGTCACTCCCCCCACGTTTTTGAATATTTTTCATCATTTTTAACACTTTTTTCAAAGTTTTTTTTTATAAAAAAATTCAATTTCAAATTCAATGAAAGTAGTGAACTGATCATTTATTTTACTTGTGAAGAGCAATGTATGGAACCAACCACGTTATTTATTTTTTTGACAATTTGGTTGAAAGAAAACCCCAATTTCTGACATAGAAGCTTTTTGAAAATGGGTCAAATTTGACCCGAGGACAACAGGAGAGTTAAGAGCAGATACAATTAAAAAGGGGAGTTTATATATATCTGACTGCTTGAATCTGTTGATGAAAACCACATGTAGCAATAAATAATAATATTGAGGAGGAGACGCATCGTGATGCAAAGGGATATCGAATAATTTCGAATTGTTGACAGAATAATTGTAATCGAATCGTGAGGCCGGTGAAGATTCACACCCCTAGTACTCATACCAATTAATTAATTTGAGCATTCGGGTTTCCAGTTGATATATGGGGAATATCTGGAAATGAGATGAAGACTTGAACAAATGCTGAATACAATGAGTTCAGACGATTGCAGCTTTATTCACCCAGCAACCAAAGAAACTTTCATGAAAGGAAGAACAGTTGACATGCACCAAATGTATATGCCAAGGTTTCTCTCCTAGAAAGGAAGATAACCATGTGTACAAACTCCTCCTTTATACTTTTTGTCCTCACACACTCCAAGCTATCTATTTCAACAGTTTACTTCAAACTACACCTTTAATGGCCGATGCTCCTAATAGATTCCCATATTCCCATCTATTCCTGTGGGTGAAGGTTGTCCCCAGACTAACCTTCTTGCGTAGTACCCTTTGGCACGTGGCTCTTTTCTCCTTTAACATTTATAAAAAAACATTTTTAATTTAACCTCGGTGTCTTGGCTGCTTCTGCTGTACGCACATTCATATTGTTTGTCCTTGAAACCATATATTCAGCTTTCATTATTGTTATTATTTTCAACACTTCTTTCCAGAACAGCGACTTGATTTCATTTCTAAAACAACACTGATGACACCGTTTCCTCCATCAAGACCCTTATTACTATCAGACGCAGCCGAGTTGTGTGACGAGCCAAATGGAAACACAGCCACGCGTTTCCATCTTATGATATTATTGTCATCATCATCATCATTACAGGGGATGCGTTTAATGCCGCCTTGCATGACGGCGTTCATTTTCCAGCGGAGAGCGAGTTCAGAGAGCAGACGAGGCAAGATCAACCGGAACATCGGATATCAAAGAGCCGCGGGGATTATTCACGGCTGCCTTTCATCAGGGGAGCCATTTCCATGACTCATCAAGTGTCATTTTGTAGGGTAATAGAGGAAAAGCTCGGCGCCGTCGAGGGAGGGATGAAATTAATCCAAATAACAGGAAGTCTAACGACAATCCTGCGAGCTGTGAAAACTTTTACCTGGAGACATTAAAAATCCTGTGTTCAGACTTAAAGTCTAAATAAAAAGTTCAATAAATCTGGCAGCAGTGTCACATCACTGAAGTCTAACAAAGATAATATCTTTTCAAAAGGTTATAAAAGAAAGTATTGGGAACAACCAGAGATGGAGGAGACACTCGTTCATGTCCCGGGAGTACTACTTAAAGGTCCCATGACATGAAAATTTCAATTTATGAGGTTTTTTAACATTAATATGCGTTCCCCCAGCCTGCCTATGGTCCCTCAGTGGCTAGAAATAGTGATAGGTGTAAACCGAGCCCTGGGTATCCTGCTCTGCCTTTGAGAAAATGAAAGCTCAGATGGGCCAATCAGGAATCTTCTCCTTATGAGGTCATAAGGACCAAAGTTACCTCCCCTTTCTCTGCTTTGACCGCCCAGAGAATTTGGCCCCCCCATGAGAGAGAGACATCATGGCTTTCAAACAAGCGAAGCATGGCAGTTGGTCAAGGCCACACCCCCACCCTCCACCTTGCCCCCCCTCTCTCCTCCTCAATAGCTACAGACACAGAAATGGCACATACTAAGGAAAGCTCATTGTGGGACTGGCTCTAGTGGCTGTAATTCTGCACCAAGGCTGAATTTTGGGAAAGAGATTTCAGATACAGTATTAGGGGACCACTAAGGTCTATATAAAAGAGACTTCAGATACAGTATTAGGGGACCACTAAGATCTATATAAAAGATACTTCAGATACAGTATTAGGGGACCACTAAGGCCTATATAAAAGAGACTTCAGATACAGTATTAGGGGACCACTAAGGCCTATATAAAAGAGACTTCAGATACAGTATTAGGGGACCACTAAGGTCTATATAAAAGAGACTTCAGATACAGTATTAGGGGACCACTAAGGTCTATATAAAAGAGACTTCAGATACAGTATTAGGGGACCAATAAGGTCTATATAAAAGAGACTTCAGATACAGTATTAGGGGACCACTAAGGTCTATATAAAAGAGACTTCAGATACAGTATTAGGGGACCACTAAGGTCTATATAAAAGAGACTTCAGATACAGTATTACGGGACCACTAAGGTCTATATAAAAGAGACTTCAGATACAGTATTAGGGTACCACTAAGGCCTATATAAAAGAGACTTCAGATACAGTATTAGGGGACCACTAAGGCCTATATAGAAGCATCCAAACTTAACTGTCATGTGACCGGTTGGCAGTCGCTGTTATTTCGTAGGAAATCATATGTATGCATATGTTTTCGTACAATATAAAATATACCAACTAACTAAATAACTATCTCAATAACTAACTAGTCTCTTATAGCTAGACCTTAATCCACATAGCATTCCTGGATGGGAGAAAAACGTGCTCTGGTTTATTGGCATTTCTTTAAACCAATCACAATCATCTTGGGCGATGCTAAGCTCCGGACGGAGCCACGGTGCCTCTGCTAAACAGCCTCTGGAAGGAACTTGTTTTGGTGGAACGTGTGGACGTTCAAAAGTAGTTTTAGTCATGCAAAAGAAAACTCAGATTGGACAGATAGTCTAGCTAGCTGTCTGGATTTACCCTGCAGAGATCTGAGGAGCAGTTAACCATAGTCCTCACAAATCCACCGGAGGTTAGAACGCCAACACAAAGAAAGAGGAAGTCCAAAAACAGAATACTGATAACCTATATGTCAGGTTCACCGTGCAGCAAAGTTAATTGGGCTTAAAACCAAGGCTGAGCCCTCAAACAGGCCTCAAAAGATCTAAAACTTAATTTGGTTCCCATACAGATAGATGTACAGTACAAGTAAACGATCACATTCAAGACACAATCAGGAGCTATTTGGGGTTCAGTATCTTGCTCTTGCAGCCAATTCTACCTGCTAAGCCTCAGCAGCCTTCCTAATGTGTTTGTAATAAAAAAATTATTTATATCGCATTTTTCATACACACAATGCAGCTCAAAGTGCTTCCAAATTAAAAAACAAAAGGGAGACAATGTGACTTTCAGAGTGACATGATTAAAATAACGAAAGGACGGACGCTGAACTGTGCATGTGTGTGTGTGTGTGTGTGCGATTGCAAGCGTGAGTGTTTCTACTGGCCGACAGATCGGCCCGCTGTGTGTGGATGTATTGAACATGCAGAGCTCAGTCGGGGTTTGGAGGCTGCCGATCGATGGACGAGGATCTGCAGCAGAGAGGCTTTGTTTCTGTTCCACTGTGCTGACAGCAGGACTGCTGCTGCTGCTTCACACACACACACACACACACACACACACACACACACACACACACACACACAGTTACATCACCTCATCAGCGTCTCCGCCTAAAGTATATCAACCTCCGAGTCAGTTTGATTTAGGAAAGCCAACTAATTTGTCAGAGCTGAGGGGACGGGATGAGATGGGAGTCTGGTATTACCAGGGAATGTCACAGATCTTTTACAGAGGACAATTACTGGAATTTAGGTGTAAAAAGGAAAATAACTTATGTTGTAATATAAAATGAAACCAGGATGAACGGATAGTGTCAAAAATTAGAGCTGTCAAAATGAACGGGATATTAAAAAGTTAGCGCAAATTTCTTTTTAACATCAGTAATTGTTTTGACGCGCAATTAACGCACCTGTGTTCTGTGATTTGGGCCTCGGGCCGAGCCGCAGTTTGGGAAATCAGGAAGGGATGCAGCAGACACGTTGTGGATGGCTTGCAGAAACTTTACTCCATGCATGAGCAGAAAAAGGTTAAAGAAAAGGGTTTCTTTTGAATGGCAAGTTGAGTCTGAAAGCCTTTTTAGATGGTTCTTGCCACAAAATATTTGTCTTTACATGTACTGTCGATGTGAACTGAGTTACCACTGGAGTACGTCCAGTTTCAAATACCCCTGGAGCATTAAAAACTGGAAACATATGCCTTTTAACGTACATTTAGAACATATTAAAAATGTGAGATTAATCGTGGGTTAACTATTTTAATCGATTGACAGCCAGAGTAATAATGAAACACATTCTCATGAACAGGTTCATATGATATTGCACAAACTTACATGACAAAGTTTAGCAGACCGGTCAAATGACAGTTAAGTTTCGGCACCAAAACGTCTAGTTAAGATTTAGGGACATGAACACCCGTTTCCTGGGTGAAAGTCTTGTGTTTTCTTCTTAACTTCTTCCGGGACATGAACACCTGTTTATACACAACAATTTGTACGGTATCCTTCCAAAATTATGGCATCACATTAGGTTAAGTTACGGTTAAGTTTAGCAGTCAGTTACGGTTGTTTCAGAGGCCGTTACAGTTAAGTTTGGCCGACAAAAGGGTAATTGTCTACGCTGATGACAGTTAAGTTTAGACACCAAATCTACAACTAGTTAAGATTAGAAAAAAAGAGTTTGGATTAAAACACCGGTCACCCCATTTCCTGGGTGAAAGTCTTGTGTTTTCTCCTTAGCTTCTTCAGGACATGAACACCTGTTTCCTGGGTGAAAGTCTTGTGTTTTCGCCTTAACTTCTTCCAGTCATGAACACCTGTTTCCTGGGTGAAAGTCTTGTGTTTTCTCCTTAACTTCTTCAGGACATGAACACCTGTTTCCTGGGTGAAAGTCTTGTGTTTTCTCCTTAACTTCTTAAGGAAATGAACACCTGTTTCCGGTGTGAAAGTCTTGTGTTTTTAGGAGCCAAAAATCCCCCCCCGACCCCCTCCCTATGA
This sequence comes from Perca fluviatilis, assembly GCF_010015445.1. Lineage (NCBI taxonomy): Eukaryota > Metazoa > Chordata > Actinopteri > Perciformes > Percidae > Perca > Perca fluviatilis. The sequence goes on along the minus strand of NC_053122.1, from coordinate 4,285,240 downwards.
GGATCTTCACGCTCTTATACAGCAGCAGTCAATGTGCTGTTGACAGTAATAAATACTTGGAATACATACGGATTACACTGCTGTACGAATAAAGATGTTTTGTAGCATCTCCCTTCAAAATAGTGAGATGCTACAAAATAATTTCAAGTCACAGACACTCAGAGCTTTTATCAGCCCTGTAACAGAGAGGCATTTAGACCTTTCAAACTTGTAAGAAAGGTTTTCTTTTGTCTCAGTGGAAACAGCTGACAGGTCTGTTTTAATGTTTGGAGAGTAAAAGACACAATATTGAAAAGTAACGCATACTAAAGGGCTGTCGTTAAGTGCTGCTCACTGGGAGTAGAGCTAAAAGTAAGAAAAAACAGTGTTCAGGCACTCTGGATTCATTTCTGAATATTATTTAGACGACGTTTCGACCCTCAGGCCTTCTTCAAAATCAACAAAAAGAGGAGGGGAGAGTAAAAGACAAACAGAGAGAAGAGCTAAAGTCAGGTTTTAATAATTAATCTGTGTGACTGGACCGCTCCATCGCCTGCAGGGGAATCACACGCTCGCCATCTCAGCCGAACCCCCTCCTCGTGCAGATGGCGGAGAAACCGGCTCTCCAATTAAACCCCCCCCCCCCTCGGCAGCCATATTAAACAACAAACACAGTGCTCGGCCCCCACAGATGGTCGTAAAATGCCGCTGTAGCCAGATTTGGCAGCAGCGAGGCTTTCAGCTCGATGAAAGAAGGAGGATTAATAAAGACACACAGAGAAGGAATAACAGATCCTCAAACACGGTTTTGGCCGAGGGCAAAAATTTTTGGGATGCGTTCCAGCCCAGACCAAAAAATTTTTTTTGGAGAGAACAGGAGGAGGACGCCAATTTTTTACTTCACTGTAACTGATGGGATAATGTAAATACATACATATATATACAGTTCTGCTCATAAGTATTTATACCCATGCTAAGTTGACTAAAAAGAGGAATAAAAAAATCATCTTTTGGAAATTGATCTTAATGCCTTAATGAAAAAAATTAGGAAAAATCCAACCTTTGAGGACACCAATTTTCTTTGTGAATGAATAATGTATTGTAAATAAATAAATGTTCTTCCTTAAAATACAGGGGCCATAATATATATATACATACCCCTATGTTAAAGCCCCATAGAGGCAGGCAGATGTTTATTTTTAAAGGCCAGTTGTTTCATGGATCCAGGATACTATGCATCCTGATAAAGTTCCCTTGGCCTTTGGAATTAAAATAGCCCCCTCCACATCATCACATACCCTTCACCATATCTCACGATTGACATGTAGCACTGTATATATATATATATATATATATATATATATATATATATATACACCTGTGGCTGAGGTGGTCGCCTACCAATCTGAAGGTTGGCGGTTCGATCCCTGTCCCTGAAGTCTACATGTCGAAGTGCCTTTGGGCAAGATGTTGAACCCCAAATTGCTCCTGATGCTGCGCCATCAGTGTGCAAATGTGTGTGAATCAATATCTGATGAGCAGCCTCGGCCACCAGTGTATGGATGTCTGAATGGTTTGGTTTGATGTTAAATAAATACAGTCCATTTAGGTATGGTCGTTTTTTAGACATTTTAATGCAGAAATTGAGCGTCCAGCATCAGTTCTGGCAGGCCAAGTAGTCAAGATGCCGCTAATCACTATTGGCCAACAACACGGTCGGTTGATCTGCGTCAGTGCATCAGCTGGTCAACTCCCCTCACTTCTTTATGGCTACACTCAAACAGGGCGCCTTACTTAAAGCCGCTTTAGTTTGCTCCTAACTGCTTGCTGCTCGCATCTATGCAACCCAACTCCTCCCCAGCTCCACCTTGTTGTGTATAACGTGACGTAGGCTTCTATGTCATCGTCGCTGCTCTGTTCATATGGGGGAATGATTTAGCTCTCTCAGTCTTAAACTGTGTGAGCGGCACCTAATGCTGCTGCTGTCCCCTCATGTCCCCTCATGAGAGGTCAGGGGACTCATCTGAACAGAAGCCATACCGCCAAATTTAATTCGTAATTTATTCAATAAAATTTCCTAAAGAATTTTTATCGTCTGTGTTGTTCTTGACTTTAATGGACCTGACAGAAATGTTACATATTATATCTTCAAATAGCCCAAGGAAAAGAAACGATAAAAACTCACCATCTCCGTCTCCTGAACCAGAACCCGGATCTGTAAGGTCACAAAAGACACACCAGCCGTCAGTTATGTCTGTATTACACATGATATAATATATATATAAACACTTATCAAGGGGGCAGATAATAATGAAGTTGTATTATTTCTGTAGGTGGACTGTCAATGGTGTCCTGTCCTTTGAGGTTACTTTTTCCCGAACCCAAAAACAACAGTCAGTCAGTCAGTCAATGCATGGCCATTTTTACAGGCAATCAACCAATCAAATGTCTTGTTTTATCCACAACTCAAAGATATTCAGTTTCCTGTCCCAGAAGAGAGAAGAAACTAGAAAATAATCATATTTAACAACCTGACATCACATAAGTTTCACTGTTTTTGTCAATTAAAAAAATGACTCAAAACAATGAATCTATTATCAAAATAGTTGGTGATTAATTTAATAGTTGACAACTAATCCATTCATCTTTTGCAGCTCTAGTGAAAAGTGTAAGTGGAGAAAACAAATAAAAAGGAGACCAAGGAAAATAAAGAAAAGGAAAGAAGGAAGGAAGGAAGAAAAGGGAAGACAGGTGGAAAAGAAAGAGAAAGAAAGAGTTCTCAACTCAGTTTTCTTCACGCTGTACCCGGCTCACAGTCACTTTTTCTCAGCTAAATTTAAATGCTAATCCTACCCAACACTGGTTACAAATATAATGAGCCGAATAGACATCTGACGAGAACGCTGTGCTTTCCTACGCTGTGACAAGAGTTTGTAAAGACCGCTGGCTTAATCGTCACGTGACCGGTCGACTAGTCTTCGGTCTGCGTAACTTTGAAAGATATTATACAAATTGTTGTGGTGAAGTTTTCCTACAATATCATACGGACCAGTTCACGAGAATGCGCTGTACAGTGCAAAGTACAATTCTAATACTACTGTCCATCTCAAATAAAACTAAGTAGCTAACATACTAAATAAATAACTAACTTAGTAATTAAATAACTGGTTTCAGAACCTTGGATTAAACCCTACACTGGTTTACAAACACCTGAATGCTCGCTGGAGCATGAAAAAATGAACCAGAATACTAGAAAATATTCATATTTAACACTCATGTTGTCCTCGGGTCAAATTTGACCTGTTTTTAAAGTTTTTCTTTATACCAGAAAATATAGGACGTCGATAAAGCTCCAAAAATGTAAAAACAAAACAAAACCAAACACGACAAAAACGTTGTAAAAGCCAAAAAAGAAAGATGAAAAAACGGTGAAAACTGCCGAAAAAAATCGTCAAAAACGTCGAAACAAAGTACCCAAAACAAAGTGCAAAAGCAAAAAAACATTTGAAAAGTGACCAAAACGATAAAACCTCCCCTACAAAAACATAAAATTGCTCTCTCCCCTACAGTTTTAACTCTTCGCACATCATGGTTGGTCAAAATGTAGGAACATTTGTGCCGGTCGCACACATGTAACTATGGAATCCACAGGACTTAAACTTTTGGCTCTGTTCATACCAACTGCCGATAGAAACAATGAAAAATAAAATATCTGTTAGGACGCAGACCGTGTCGCATATACAGTATTTGACACCACAAACATAAAATGGGGCGTCGATAAAGCTCCAAAAATGTAAAAAACTAAACAAAAATAAACACGAAAAAAACATTGGAAAAGCAAAAAAAAAAGATGAAAAAAAAAAAAACTGTGAAAACCACCGAAAAAAAAGTGTAAAAAACGTCAAAACAAAGTACCCAAAAACATTGGGAAAAAGCAAAAAAAAAATTGAAAAAAGTGACCGAAACAATGAAACCTGCCCCCACAAAAACGTACAATACAAAACTTTGAAAAAAAGTGACTCTAATATTGAGATAGGGACAACAGAAGTGTTTTTATTATTTATTATTTTTATTCATAATTGACGGGAAGCCAACACAAGGGTTAACAAGCTGCATTCACACAAGTTTGACTGTTTTTCCCATTAAAAAAATTACTCAAAGTGATTAATCGATTATCAAAATAGTTGGTGATCAATCTAATAGTTGAAAACATTATCCGATAAATCTTTGCAGCTCCAAACTAAACACATACATGTCTGCTAACGTAACTGTAGACAATAAAGAGATGTACTGCAGCTGCTCTGCAGCTCCATCAGGAAATGGACTCTGACAGGATGAATCTTGGCGCAGCAAACATTGAATTAAGAAATGGACGATGCGTTTGGAGTTTCTGGCACGGCGCTACATTAGGAAATGGACACCGGCTGCTTTGTTCAATTAAAGTTCACCTTTAGGTGCTGCACTTCTTTACAAAGTCATGATGGGATTATTTTTCATGGGAAAGGAGGCAGAAATGGGCCGAGAGTGAGCGGAGGTACTAATGATTCTGTCAGCACGGTATTGACCAAATGTTGAGAGTTTTGGGTCAAAACTGCAGGCGGAGCGCTGCGTTAACCTCCTAAAAGGAGACAACCCTCTTCCCTAGATGTGGATAATGGTCATTTGCTAATGAGAAAATCGTTTAATGTTGGAGTGAAAAGGGTGAAATACTTGTGAAACTGATGATGAAGGAAAGGAATGATGAGTGATGAGGTCCTGCATGAAGCATAGTAGTTATTTAACGCATTCTCATGAACGGGTTCCTAGGATATCGTACGGAAACTTATGCTCAACATATATGTATGGCATCTTACAATCATGTGACGCAGTTAAGACGAACGTTAAGAGTTGAGTTCAGCCCATAGACAGTATATATAAACTGGACCACCAGATCCCGTGTCTCTGGACAGAGACCAGTGAAGGATATCAGAAGTCTCTTTCCCGGTGCTGGCTGAGCGTTACTGAGCAGCCTCCAACTGAGCTTGAAGACGTAGATGTGACGTGAGCAACCTGTCTGAAAGTGAGAAGTCTTCTGGTAGCTGTGCCGAGAGAAATCTCAATCATTCCCAATCTTACAGAGACGGAGAGCGTAGGTATATGTAAGGAGATAACATAGGCACAGGCTAATTACTGATCACTAACATGCTAGTTAACATTAGTCATTAAACCTAAACTGCTAATGGAAGTCCAAACTGCCTGCGAGCTTCTCCTGTACTATACGGTAATTCCTCTACTGTGAGACAGTAAGTCTCGTGGTTATGACACAATCGTTAGCCTATTGTTATAAAAGCGTCTGCTACGGAGCAATAACGTGAGGTACAAGGTAATGGAGCCTTTTATACATTGTCTTGTTTCTTTAGAAATAAACAACGGACAAATAAAGTTGCGTTTACCGTTATGAATGTTGTCGTTACTACTGCATTGCATTGTGGGATGTATATGCTGCCCATTGTTGCATACTGTAATATTTTACCGTGAATAGTATGCATTTCGCATACTATTCTCTTCATATTAGGGTTTCGGACATTCAAAAATGTCTCACATACTGTTTTAGAAACTAAATAGCACGTTAGTGTGGGATTTCGGACGCAGCCCTAGGGCTAGCCAGCATGCATGTCTTTATGGTGGGAGGACACCGGGTGCTCCCAGTGGAGACCCACACAAAACATGGGGAGAACATGCAAACTCCACACAGAAAAAGAGAGGTCCTGCCAGGACCGGGGATCAAACTCTGCATTGCCAACATGCTGTGAGGCAGCAGTGCTAACCACTGAGCCACTGAGCCGTTTCCTTCTGCTGCGGCTCGACAAATCAACGATCCTCGGCTGGATCAAAAGTCTGCAGCAGGAATCAGCCGCTGCAGCAGCAGAGAGTCAATAAAACCTGCAGAGGAAATTAAACATGGCTGACCCCGTGTTTAATGAAGCACGGCCAGGCTTTTACTGCTTCCTCCGCTGCAGAGTCCCTCTGATGTTCCTCGACTCGGAAGACTTTCTAATGTGAGAGATAACCAACGGAAAACTACTAAGGGCTCGGGGAAAGAAATCGAAAATCGTATGTGTTGTGTGTGTGTTTTGCGACGATTTTCAAAATGGATTCTTTTCCCTCGAATCAATATTTTGTCTTTATTTCTTTTACCAATGATTGACCTTAATATGTTCTGTTGTTTCTACGGTACCGCCGACATAATGTCCGTTTCCACAACATGACATCATGACTTCGCGTAAACATTCACGCCCACTTTCTTAAGCCAAGTGGCGTGTTATCTGTATTCATTTTGAGCTATCCGCGTGAATCTCTACGCTGTATACAGCGGACCTAAACATACACGCCACTTTCGTGTATGTGGGGTGTTATCTGTGCCTGAACGTGCTCATTGAACGATAGTTCATGAACTCGTTCATATTTTGGGCGACCGTGAACTGAACGTACCGTATTACTGCCTGATGAACGTTACTGTGAACTCCTTCATTCTGGTGTCTGTGAACGCCACGCTCTCTCAGTTTAACTTCGTCCAATAGGGCGCCAGATTTCTATAGAGCCTTCCAGGCCAAAACCACGGCTAAAACACACCGTAAACAGGCCTTCATGTGTAGCTGAAAAAACACCCAATCTGGCAACACCAGCCAACCAGTGTCATCAAAACAGAAAGCAGCATGGAGGCTTTGTATGATCATTTAAACCAGTTTTATGATGAGGTCGCTGAGGATGGAAAAATCTGCCATTTCTGTGCAAACTTTGCCTGCCGGCTTTCAAAAAGAAAATCAGCACTTCAGTCACATCCACAGCAAACCACACACACACACACACACACACACACACACACACACATCCACAGCAAACCTGAAACGGCACGTTGAACTGGTTCGATATGAAGATGAAATCTGACGCATAGTTTCAGTGTTAATACTGATGAAATAAGTGCCGTCTGTGGTTCTGTACGGACTGTGGCAATACTTTTGAAAAATAATAGCTCGCAGCAACATATGGAAAAAAAGAACTATGAACTAAGTTCATTTTTGGAACTGTGAACTTAGTTCAAAATGTTGAAGTATAAACTACGAAGTGAACTAGTTCATTTTAAAATGTGTGAACTGAACTTTGAACTAGTTCATGTAGAAAGTGAACTTTCCCAACACTGGTTATCTGCACACATTTTGAGTGCCGTGTACAGCTGACGGGTTAGCTTTAGGAAAAGATGAACGGGGTTGGCTTTATTAAAAGACGAAAGCAACGGTTGAGTTTAGGAAACGTGACACGTGGGACCCAATCCCCCGGTCTCCTGGGTGAAAGTCCTGTGTTTGACCCATCCTTCCCCCCGACCAACCTCCCTACGCGGATTTTCGCCCTTTCATACTACTCGCTACGGGGTCAGTTCACACGCAATCGCAAGGTAATGTAACTCAATGGAGGCCACACGGCCTTGATAAACACGCTAAAAAGCGAATATGCGTCTTAATAAGACGCCAATAATGCCATACGAATTGGCGTGTCATACATAACGCCACTTCATGACATCAGTCTGGTTTCCAGAAAAACAGAGCGAAAGCAGAAAAAGCAGAAGATCCATGTTATGTTATTCTTTATAAATGAAATAAATGTCAGACTGACTGACTGACTGACTGACTGACATGTGATGTTCATTCTTCTTAGAAAACAATCAGTTTTTTAGATATGCCTCATGTTATATTGTCTCTAGGAGTGGATTATTCAACTTATGTTTCTGTTAAAGAAGGAAAAGAAAATCACAAAACTCTATACTATTGAATCGCAATACTTCCAGAATCGCAATAAAGTAAAAATCGTGATACAAATCGAATGTATCGGGAAAGAATGGAGTCGGAACAAAAGCACATCGTCTCGACTCTGAAGACTTTCCGATGTAAGAGATAACGAACGGTAACACTACCTTTATTTTATTTTATTCGTGGCTCTTGTGAACCTCACTGATCTTGATGGAGGTGAACGGAGGCAGGTGTGGCAATTTCATTCATTATAACAAAATACTCCTTTTAAAAAACAGGGACTGAAAAGGTCTCCCTGAAAGCAGACACAAAGGTCAGTCTTCTGTTCAGTTCACAGTTGGAAACAGAGAGAAGAAATAAAAAAAAGAAAGAGCCAAACAAGGACATGACATTCACCGTCTTAAGAGATGACATTTTCAGCTTCGGTTCTGCTTTAAGGACTCTGCTACATCCATTTAAAGGCTACATTTCACACACATTACAACAAGGAAACATCGTTCCACTTCAGAAGGTTTTGTTCTTGAACTTTTTGAGATAAATTGATATACGCTGAAACCCAAAATCTGTCTGTAGTCTGTCGCTGCGTGTCTGGATACAATGGAAAGAGAAACCCAACCCCAACTCAAGGTCCACTTACCAACTTTTTTGCAAAGCGACCAATCTATGAAGCTAAGGCTACATTTACATCGGTACGATTTGTTTTTTAAGTGTTTGAGTTTTGAGCCAAAAGTGATCTCTGTGAACCGAGTGTGGGGGAATGAGAGGGGGAAACGCTAGAGCAGGGGGAATGAAAGGGGGAAACACCAGAGCAGGGGGAATGAGAGGGGGAAACGCCAGAGCAGGGGGAATGAGAGGGGAAACGCCAGAGCAGGGGGGAATGAAAGGGGGAAACACCAGAGGAGGGAGAATGAGAGGGGGAAACGCTAGAGCAGGGGAGAATGAAAGGGGAAACACCAGAGCAGGGGGAATGAGAGGGGAAACGCTAGAGCAGGGGGAATGAGAGGGGGAACGCTAGAGCAGGGGGAATGAGAGGGGAAACGCTAGAGCAGGGGGAATGAGAGGGGAAACGCTAGAGCAGGGGGAATGAGAGGGGGAAACGCTTAGAGCAGGGGGGAATGAAAGGGGAAACACCAGAGGAGGGAGAATGAGGGAGAGGAACGCCAGAGCAGGGGGAATGAGAGGGGGAAACGCCAGAGCAGGGGGAATGAGAGGGGGAAACACCAGAACAGGGGGAATGAGAGGGGGAAACGCCAGAGCAGGGGGGAATGAAAGGGGGAAACGCCAGAGCAGGGGAGAATGAGAAGGGGAAACGCAGAGCAGGGGGAATGAAGGGGGAAACGCTAGAGCAGGGAGGAATGAGAGGGGGAAAACGCAGAGCAGGGGGAATGAAAGGGGAAACGCCAGAGCAGGGGGAATGAAAGAAAAGGAAACGCCAGAGCAGGGGGAATGAGAGAGGAAACGCCAGAGCAGGGGGAATGAGAAGGGGAAACACCAGAGCAGGGGAGAATGAGAGAGCACGCAGAGCAGGGGGAATGAAAGGCGGGCAGGCAGAGAATGAAAGGAAGAAGCAGGAGCAGGGAGAATGAAAGGGGGAAACGCCAGAGCAGGGAGAATGAGAGGGGGAAACGCCAGAGCAGGGGGAATGAAAGGGGGAAACGCCAGAGCAGGGGGAATGAGAGGGGGAAACACCAGAGCAGGGAGAATGAGAGGGGAAAACGCCAGAGCAGAAGGGCCCAGGTGCATTTGCTATTTAAACGACGTGGGTGCAGGTCGGGTGCGAGATAGGGTCCTTAAAGAGTAACGGCTGTGGCCTGGAGGTTCAGACCTCGGCTGACCTGTGAACAGATCCCAGCGAGGAGTTCTCAGCCTTCCTACCACCAAGCTTTGCTCTCTGAAAACCTGTGTTTCCTCCTCCTCTTCCTCCTTCCCTGCTCGTGGGAAATAAACCCAGCTGAGTGTTTGTGCCGTTGCCTCGGCTCACAGCCGCTGAACGCTCCAATTACAGGAAGCATAAATCTCGGGGAGAGGAAATTGGACAAGAGAGAGGCGAGGGAAGTGGAGACCTCGGTGTACCTCGGGTAATAAGAGCAGAGCGCCGGGCGGCGCCTCCTGGGAAATCAGGCCAATGCCCCTGCAGATGGAGTTGACCGCCGCCAACACCCCTGCCACTGTTGTGGCGTAACTGTAAATTTCCCCGACACATTTCTCAAGCGTGGGATCAAAACATAAACCCTGACCGGCCTGCAGAGACGTCTGAGTCCAGAGAGTCCGCCTCAGAATAAGTCTGATTTACGGCGGCTGATCATCCAGCTGTGCAACGTTAAACCTGTAGGTTTTAGGATATAAACTCTGCCTCGTGCCAATACACCTCACGCACTGTAAATCTGGATGCTTTTCATGGCCAAGTTGTAAAGTCAAATCTTAATGTTCCCGTTTAAAATGATTTTTTAGACGACAGAGTTCTTCCAACTTTGTGTCAACAGTTTGTGTCTCTTTCTTGTAAACCGCTGAAGGTTTTTTTCAACCTGGAACTCTATTGTCCTATGGTTTTGTGTCTAAGTAACTGATGGAAACAACAATCTTTGAAATTGGTCCAGTGGTGAGTGAGAACCCTGCAGCCGGCAGCGACGAAACAAGCTAGTAACGTTAACCGTCAGTTAGCGTCCACTAAAAGTTCTGTTTTTTTGCCGCTGACAGACTCAGATTATTATTCAAAGTGTCTGACAACATTATGGAAAGGATCCCTACAGAGATAGACCTTTTAGTTAAAGAGTAAGATCCTTTTAGTTTAACATGAAACAGCCCCGAAATCACCATCACCAAACTCCACCAGACTCCATGTAAATAATCAGGACTTTTATCATCAAACACACTTCATTCAAAGTGGACAGAAACTAAATAAAACTATCAAAAGCCGTCTTGGTTCATCTTTCCACTGTTCCAACAATCACCACTCTGGTTTGGTTGAAATAAACCCTTAATTCACCCATTTACATGTGGAGATATGCTGGCTCTATACACGCTAAAAGTCCTGATTATTTACATGGAGTCTGGTGGAGATATGCTGGCTCTATACACGCTAAAAGTCCTGATTATTTACATGGAGTCTGGTGGAGATATGCTGGCTCTATACACGCTAAAAGTCCTGATTATTTACATGGAGTCTGGTGGAGATATGCTGGCTCTATACACGCTAAAAGTCCTGATTATTTACATGGAGTCTGGTGGAGATATGCTGGCTCTATACACACTAAAAGTCCTGATTATTTACATGGAGTCTGGTGGAGATATGCTGGCTCTATACACGCTAAAAGTCCTGATTATTTAAATGGAGTCTGGTGAATCTGGTGATTTTCATGTTAAACTAAAAGGATCTTACTCTTTAACTAAAAGGTCTATCTCTGTAGGGATCCTTTCATAATGTTGTCAGACACTTAGAATAATAATCTGAGTCTGTCAGCGGCAAAAACAGAACTTTTAGTGGACGCTAACTGGCGCTAAACATTTGTCCTGTAGGGTTACACTGCAGCCCGGTTCACTGCTGAAGGTTACAGCGTTAATGCTTAATACTGGACCAACTTTAAAGATTTTTGTTCACATAAGTCACTTAAACACAAAAACATAGTAAAATATGGTTGACAAATACACATATTACCCTTTCAGCTGCAAATTTCTGTCTTCAGGGGTGGGCACGGTGAACTAAAAGGGCCACATAGTGAAACAAAACGTATACTCATTTCACTGAAACCCCCGGAGGGTCCCTGGACTCCGGTTTGGGAACCACTCCGCTTTGGGAGGATTTAAAACGGCCCGTCATCCACGGCTCCTAATTAAAATTGATCTGCGGTTTGATTAATCGTCGAGTTCCCTGAAAACCAATCGGCTGATGACGTTCCTCAGGGATTAAGAGGAAAAATCGAGCACGAGCGCTGGGCGTTTGATGTTCAGCCAATTAAAAAAATATAATGACAGTGAAGGTAAACCCAGCGGAGCGCCGACTCTGAGAGAGCCATTAAAAGTACTAGCCAGGCACTTAAAGTCACGTTACAGAACAATCAGCTACTGCAACGAAGCTGCACACTTTTAATTATTACTTCTACCATCCGTCTGTCTGCTGAGCACGACATCTGAAAACACGTTAAGTGCTGCAGCTTGTTTATAAAAAGCTTTTTGTGAATTGATAACAGGGTTTACACGCTCTTTATCTAAAGGTTTTCGGCACTACATCTCATAATGAGTCAGTTATTAATGAGCCGTCTCTTATGTTCTAGGACAGTTTCTCTGAAAAATAAAACATTTAACAAATTTGAAATAGTTTGAGGTTTTATGACTGCACGCGCACAGCCAAACTATCTGCAGTCAGTGCTTGAATTGGGCTTCTAGTTATTGGGCCCTATTTTTCACACGCAAGTGTCTTTGCTAGTTTAAGACCGTCCAGCGCCGTAGTCGTTTAAATAGTAAATGCACCTGCACCCATCTGTGCGCCCATGGGCATGCTGGTCTTACAGGGAGGTGTGTTCAGGTGCATTCTGGGCGTGCTGGTCTTACAGGGAGGTGTGTTCAGGTGCATTCTTGGCGTGCTGGTCTTACAGGGAGGTGTGTTCAAGTGCATTCTGGGCGTGTTGGTCTTACAGGGAGGTGTGTTCAGGTGCATTCTGGGAGTATTGCTATCTTGAGGCAGCGGGAAGTGATCACACCATTGACTAACAAAAACCTGGTCTAAAGTCAATAACGCAGCATTTCATTGTTATTTTAACAGAGCATTAGGAAAATGCTCCTAGGCTCCTAGTCCCTGTGTGTGTAACAAGCATTGTGTGTGTGCGCTTTGCACGAGCCTAGGAGCATTTTACTAATGCTCTGTTAAAATAACAATGAAATGCTGCGTTATTGACTTTAGACCAGGTTTTGAAATGACTGAGCCCTTTACAGACGCTGACTGATGTCCTCACATACACCCCCACCCGGTCCGTATCAATAAATGAAGAGTTGTGATTCAATTTTGGTGACCTCCCTCCCCCCCCCCCTCTCCCCCTCTTGCCCCAAATCAGGTTTCCATGGCGCTGAGCGCTGTGTGTTTGCTGGCAGACTCACCAGCGGAGCAGGGCCCATCCGACGCCCGGGAGATGAGGCGCTGCTGTTTGCAGGACGCCTGGCGCCGGTAGCACTCGTTCTGGTACGTGTCCCCGTTGGAGCCGCACACAGGGATGTAGTTTTTGTGACACTGAAAATCAAACACAATCAAATGTTAATTAAAATCTCAACGTGACCGGCAGACACCAAACTCTGGATGCACTCCAAAAAGCAGAGCGGCCGCAAGAGAAGAGAAGTTTACAGATCCTAAGGTTGGATTAAAGTCAGAGGGATGTAACTAAGTACTGTACTTTAGTCCACCTGTTGAGGTACTTGTACTATACTTGAGTCTTTTCTTTTCATGCCACTTTCTACTTCTACTCCGCTACATTTCAGAGAGAAATATTGATCCTTGTGTTTCACATTTTATATCAGAAATATGGGTTTCTTTCAGCTAAATTGCCCCATAATAACATGGATGCATGGATGTATGTTGTATGGAACCCATACAACAATATTCACAGGTAAAATCAATGACTACTTTCATTGAATATTGAATTTTGGGTTTTTTATTCAAATTCATAGCATTTGAATTTTTTTTTTAAATGGTTTCAAAACAGATCCCTTTTTTTACACAAGGGTTAAGACAGAGACAAAAAACGGCGCCTAAAACATCCAAAAAAGCCGACATTAAAGCACCCGGATTGTCATATTATTAGCGACAAAAAAAAACATTGAAACAAGCGCCCAAAAAGAGAGAAGAAAGGCCAAAATGTCTAAAAAAGGTGACAAAAACAATTGATAAAAGCGACTAAAAGGTAAAAAAAGATACATATACACCTTGACGCCCTGTCTCTCGAAAGTCGCCTCAACGCTCCCAGAATGCATTGCCCGGCTGCTGACACCTGGAGATGTACCATTGGTCTATGTGATAAAGTCTTTTTGCCGGGTCGAGAGATGTAATTCTACCGTTTTGGCTGCTATGTTCAACTGGCCTCAACAGTTTTAGAGAAGGAAGCTGTTAAGCGAGAGGAACGAGCTCATTGGTTGATTTAAACCTCAGTGTGCAGAGCCAAAAAGGCAACAGAGAGAAGAAGATGTCGGGAAGTTTAATGTTAACTAAGTAAAGCCAGTTGGAGACGTAAAAAATGAAGGTAAGGTTAAAAACAGGCAGTTAGAGGATCGGGAGTTTCATTCATTCTGCATGTAGGTTAACACAAAATAACTCGACTCTGGCTGTCAGAAACTAACTGCCGCTGCCAAGGACACAGTTCAGAGTTTGGAAATCCATATTCTATTAACTCAGAGCCATCAATCATTCAGCAGGAATCCCCGCAGAGCTGACCTCCGTCCCCTCTCACAGCCGGCGCTCGCTGGACAGACGTACGCTGGACAGACGCTAGCTGATCAGACGCTAGCTGATCAGACGCTCGCTGAACAGACGCTCGCTGATCAGACACTAGCTGAACAGACGCTAGCTGATCAGACACTAGCTGGACAGACGCTAGATGAACAGACGCTAGCTGAACAGACGCTCGCTGATCAGACGCTAGCTGATCAGACACTAGCTGAACAGACGCTAGCTGATCAGACGCTAGCTGAACAGACGCTCGCTGAACAGACGCTAGCTGATCAGACACTAGCTGAACAGACGCTAGCTGATCAGACACTAGCTGGACAGACGCTAGATGAATAGACGCTAGCTGAACAGACGCTCGCTGATCAGACGCTAGCTGATCAGACACTAGCTGAACAGACACTAGCTGATCAGACGCTAGCTGATCAGACACTAGCTGAACAGACGCTAGCTGATCAGACACTAGCTGAACAGACGCTAGCTGAACAGACGCTAGCTGATCAGACGCTAGCTGAACAGACGCTAGCTGATCAGACGCTAGCTGAACAGACGCTAGCTGAACAGACACTAGCTGAAAAGACACTAGCTGAACAGACACTAGCTGAACAGATGCTAGCTGATCAGATGCTAGCTGATCAGACGCTATCTGAACAGACGCACGCTGAACAGACGCTCGCTTCAGACAACAACTGTGACTCCAGGGTTCAAAATCTACTTTTTTGTCCACCAAACGGCTAGTGAATGTTTAAATTTTACCAGCCACACCAACAGGCTGGTGAGCGAAGCAACTCTACCAGCCAGCTTTCATATTCTACCAGCATTTGGCTGTTAGATGGTGCTGATTTTGAACCATGCTGTGACGCCAAACAAACACAGGACTTGCACCCAGGAGACCTAACCTTCAGGAAGTGAAGTCACGTCTGATTTGAACCCAAACGTCCATCTTTTTTATCAACTTAAAGTAGTAGTTTTGGTGTCTAAACCTATCCAAACTGGGACCGTTTAAAACCGCGACAGTTACCTTCTCTGGTTTAGATATTAGGGGTGGGAATCAGCAGAAGCCTCACGATACAATATCATCACGATACTTATGTCAAGATACGATATTATTGCGATTTTAAACATATTGCAATATTCTGCGATATATATTGCAATGTATTACCTTTTTTCCAACTTCAAATTTTTCCCCAATTTCAAATTATGTCCCCAAAAGAAAACATTGTCAACATCTGTTTTATCTAAAAACATACATTTATCTGTTTGTTCATCTCACTTCAATTATATTGCTGCAAAATCAGATTGTCAAGCAGACAAACTGACCAACACATATATAATAATAGATTGATACTTGGTCGTCTGTGTAGAAAAGTATAGCTACGGAGAATATATGCGATACTATGCTGTATTGATTTTTCCCCCACCCCTAGTAGATATGAGGACAGAAAACTCTCCTGTGGGTCGTATTAGAGGGGGAAGAAGAATTAACGACTGATATCGCCGTATGGTTTGGAGGACTTGATGTTTCCTTGAGGTAAAAAGAAATGTGTTCCTGAGAATGCAACTGAGGCAGCATCCAAACAGAAAGTCATTAACGGTGTAATCTCTCCCGCAGGCAGGGGAAAAGGTCAGCGGAGCCCACAGAGCTCACTCAGGCCTCCCGTCACGCCGCTGGGAGCTCACAGTAAGGGACGAGAAGGTCTCGAAGGAGAGAGGTTGGAACTGAAACTGTCCTCAGTAGAGCTGCACACCACGAGGAAAATATGCGATTACATTGTGGAATACGCGATAACGATATAACTTACGATAAATAAACAGATATTAACGTGTTCTCGGTTCTGCTGCTTTCAGTGTTCTGCTCAAATTCAACAAACTGCTTGTTGAGTTTGAAACAAATGAAAGGAAATCATTTCCATCTTTCTTTTATGGTACAAATTGAACACTGAATTCATATAAAAGGCAGCACTTAAAAATAAAGACAGCTACATTTTAAAGTGCAGTTTTCTGCTGAAACAGTAAGAATAAGAATATGAACCCATGCTAAAGTTGACACAAAAGAGGAATAAAAAAATCTTTGAAATTGTTCTTAATGCCTTAATTTAAAAAATTAGGAAAAATTCAACCTTTTAAGGACACCAATTATTTTTGTGAATGAATAATGTATCGTAAATAAATAAATAAATGTTCTTCCTAAAATACAGGGGCATAAGTCAGTCCCCCCTATGTTAAATTCCCATAGAGGCAGGCAGATTCTTTATTTTGAAGGGCAGTTATTTCATGGATCCAGGATACTATGCATCCTGATAAAGTTCCCTTGGGCCTTTGGAATTAAAATAGCCCCCCCACATCATCACATACCCTTCTCACCATACCCCCACATCATCACATACCCTTCACCATACCCCCACATCATCACATACCCTTCACCATACCCCCACATCATCACATACCCTTCACCATACCCCCATCATCACATACCCTTCACCATACCCCCACATCATCACATACCCTTTCACTATACCCCCACATCATCACATACCCTTCACCATACCCCCACATCATCACATACCCTTCACCATACCCCCACATCATCACATACCCTTCACCATACCCCCATCATCACATACCCTTCACCATACCCCCCACATCATCACATACCCTTCACCATACCCCCACATCATCACACACCCTTCACCATACCCCCACATCATCACATACCCTTCACCATACCCCCACATCATCACACACCCTCACCATACCCCCACATCATCACATACCCTTCACCATACCCCCACATCATCACATACCCTTCACCATACCCCCCACATCATCACACATACCCTTCACCATACCCCCACATCACACATACCCCTTCACCATACCCCCACATCATCACATACCCTTCACCATAACCACACATCATCACATACCCTTCACCATACCCCCACATCATCACATACCTCACCATACCCCCCACATCATCACATACCCTTCACCATACCCCCACATCATCACATACCCTTCACCATACCCCCACATCATCACATACCCTTCACCATACCCCCACATCATCACATAC
>NC_053122.1:4240474-4257974 GCF_010015445.1 Perca fluviatilis | reverse complement strand
ACAACCGGCAGCTCGCGGAGCCCTGTACCCGGCTCACAGTCACCTTTTATCGGGTAAACTCAAACTACCAAGTGCCGCTGATTCTCATGGAGCTTCTGTAGCCGGTGTCACATGACCAGCCGATTTACATATATCATATGTATCGGTTTGTATACATTTACGTACGATATCGTATGAACCCGTCCATGAGAATGCGTTGAACCACTTGTGTTGCTGCTCATTCGTAAGATAACGCATAAACAATTGTGCAACTTTTTGTAATATATTATTATATGAACTGTTGTATGAGGATACCTAGCGTCTTATTAAACATTCATATCATTCACCTCCTTTCTGCTCCACACAACAGATCACTTTAAAGAAAACCTGGCTGTTTGATATCAGCTTTCAACACAGACACACACACACACACACACACAGACAAACACACACACACACACACACACAGACACAGAGACACAGACACACGCATCTCCAGTGAGGTTTTTCATTTCATAGAGATGTGAAACCTTCTCAAGGACTGCTGTGGTGTATTGATTTGGGTTTCTAAAAGCGGAGAATTTCTCCTCTGCAGAGACATGAAACAGGAGAGGAAGGCGGCGTGACATTCATGTCAAATACCGCCATCAGTGATGCATGATGGGACATCAAATCCCCCCCATCACGCTCAAAGACACAAACGTTCCACTTCTGTGTAGTTAGGAGGATTTCTGAACTGACTGAATAACACAAATATGAGTTTTAAATGTCGGAAAAAGCATCAAAAAATGTTAACAAGACACAGAAAAGGCAGACAGATGCACACAAGCACACACACACACACACAAACGGGGGGGTGCGTTGAGCACCCTGCTGTGTGCGCAAGCACTCTGCCTTTTTATTACCACTTGTTTACACACACATACATGTAGTGCATCTTCTTAAATCAAAATATGTGTTGCAAAAAGATCTGAATTTCTCAGAGAGTTATGTTTTTTGGGCATTTTAAGCCTTTTATAACACAGGACAGCTGAAGATATGAAAGGGGAGAGAGAGAGAGGAATGACATGCAGCAAAGGGCCGCATGTCGGAATCGAAGCTGTGGCCGCTGCAACAAGGACTGAGCCTTTGTACACGGGGCGCACGCTCAACCAGGTGAGCTACCCACGTGCCTCTCTTCAGCTTTTATGAATGAGAAGGAAAACTCACTAAACTAAGTGTTTCTGTTACATATTTTAGTTGGAAGAGGTTCATGTCGGAATAAAACACACACTTAGAGGGTATCTGCCGTTTTTTCCACACCTGGACCCTATGGGTCGTTACAGAGTCAACGCATCGGTGCGCATACGCGTCCGCAAGACTACGCATCGCTTCGCCGCGCCGCCATTATGCATCGATCGCGTGGCCAAATGTCGTCCCAGTTTTTGATACGGCGACGATGCGCTAAAAAATACTATCGTTGTCGGTGGGGCGACACTGCATGTATTGTAGTAGTGCCCTATATTTAAATATAGGATACTATATTGTACATTATCCAAAAATATTGAATCAACTTAGCTGAGCAAATTCATCAAACAGAGGACTACTGAGTCACATTTTTCGGTATGTATCAACGTTGTGTGTGTGTGTCTATGCTGTGTGCCCTCCTCAAGAGGCTGAAATAAGCGTACAGCAGGAGAGAGAGAGAGAGACCCAAATGTATTTATATATTTTTAAAAACCTGCTAAACCATGTTTATGCGACCTTTTATTCATGTATTGGTCAGTGCTACCCAATCGTAGCACACTGTACTGGTGGGGAAACACGCCAGCATCTGATAAAAGAAGTCAGCCAGCCAGCCAGCTGCTCCCTGACGAGAGCCTCTCTCCGGGAGGGTCTGGCTCTGCCGACCGAACACCGTGGAGCACTCTGCTACCCCTGTTGCGTGGCGTTGTATTGCATTTCACGCATCACCCGTGACGCTTGCGTCTACTTGCATCCACTGTTTAGACTATGAAAAGGGCGGCGTCGCTCGCGTTGCTTGTTCGCGTTGCTTGTTCGCGTTGCTTGTTCGCGTTGCTTGTTCGCGTTGCTTGCTTTCGCGTTGACTCTGTAACGGCCCTATTTCCCTGTGTCTGACAACATTATAGAAAGGATTTCTAAGGAGGTCGACCTTTCTGTTAAAGAGTAATATCCTTTTTTTAAACATTAAAACATCCGCAAAATTACGATCGCTAAACCCACCAGACTCCATGTAAATAATCAGTGATTTTAGCATCGTAAAATACACTTCATTCAAAGTCAACAGAAACAAAATAAAACTATGAAAAGAAGTTTTGGGTCGTCTTTCTACTTTTCCAACCATCACAACTCTAGTTTTGGTTGAAATAAACACATAGTTTACTGATTTACATGTAACAATATGTTGGCTCTATACACGCTTAAAGTCCAAAAAGAAAAAAGAAAAGAAAAAGAAAGTCCAATGTTTTTCATGGATACAAACACACAGATGTGAGTGAAAAGTGGTGACGTATGTGAGGTGTCTTCGGACTAATAAAGACCACACGCTGCGAGCGTCCGTTTGTTCCTGGATCTGTTTCAAACCTCCAGAATGACCGCAGCAGCTGGACCAGTTCCTGTGTGAAGAGCTTTTCTTTGTTCACGGCAACGTGAATAAAACATGAATCCCTCAACGCCTCCTCATCCCTCTTCTAACTCGTTGCTACAGATAACGCAGGGCGATGACGTCCTTCGGCGTGAAAATCTTTGCTATTTTATATTTACTTTTTCATTCATCACAGCCTTCAGTACAGTTACTCAAGCAGACTTTTTATGAAGAGAAGACTGCAGTTTAGAGGCAACCTAAGGCCTTTGAGTATCTTCAGCACGCATTGGAAAGAAACGTAAAAAACGGAGGAATATATTCGATGAAAACGTTGAAAAAAGTGACAAAAATGTCAGAAAAAGAGATCTTGAAAATATAATAAAAACACTGAAAAATGCCTCAACAACAACAAACAAAACGTCAAAATAATAATAAGTTATCTTTAGCATCCTATTAAAGGGGACCTATTATAGAGCATTTTCAGGTTCATTCTTGTATTTTGTCTTTGTACTAGAACATGTTTACATGCTTTAATGTTCAAAAACACTATTTTTCTAATACTGCCCATGGCTGCTCTCTACAAGCGCCTGTCTCTTTAATCCCTCCCTCCCGACAAAGCCCAGTCTGCTCTGATTGGCCAGCGTGTTCCCTGGAATCTCTGCTCCAGTTCTGTTTCACTAGTATCAGCTGGAGCTACTGCAACGGAGTATATAACAGGACTTAGTTTTGTGAAAAATCACCAATAAAAGGCTTCTAAACCAAATACTACACAACCGGACATGTCCCAGAAGTAACGTAACCCCGAAATTGGGGAGAAATGACCAACATTAGCCGCCAAGATTACAGTTATCCGGCGTCATGCGGCTACTTAGTAGTTAGCACAAAGTTAACGTTAGATTGTAATGGAAAGAAGCGGCACTTTCTACCGTCAAATCGCAGATAAAGGCTTCTGAACCAAATACTACCCAATCGGACATGTTTCAGAAGTAATGCGACCCAAAATTGGGGAGAATTCAACATCATTGGCCGCCAAGATGACATCTTTCACTGCCGTTTGTATGCAGTTACTATAGTTGGCAGTAGACACAAATAGAATATAGCAGCCATTTTCTACAATCAAAAATTGCAGATAAAGGCTTTTAAACTAAATATTGTTAACAGAAAATGTTTCAGGAGTAATGTGAAAAGAAAATACTAGAATTTAAAGGTCCCATGACATGGTGCTCTTTGGATGCTTTTATATAGGCCTTAGTAGTCCCCTAATACTGTATCTGAAGTCTTTTTCCTCGAAATTCAGCCTTGGTGCAGAATTACAGCCACTAGAGCCAGTCCCACAATGATCTTTTCTTAGGATGTGCCATTTCTGTGTCTTTAGCTATAAAGGAGGAGAGAGGGGGGGCAAGGTGGCCCATCTGAGCTTTCATTTTCTCAAAGGCAGAGCAGGATACCCAGGGCTCGGTTTACACCTATCACCATTTCTAGCCACTGGGGGACCATAGGCAGGCTGGGGGAACTCATATTAATGTTAAAAAACCTCATGAAGTGAAATTTAACAACACTGGCAGCTAAGATGACATCTTTTACTGACGTTAGCATGTAGCTACATGCGACAATGTTAACACTGCAGTGGTTTAAAAAAAAAAAAACAGTCCAGTCCTGCCTACCTGGAGCAGATGACCAATCACAGAAGGCCGGCTTAGAGTTGCGAAACACTTAGCCGAGAGTAGAAAAAACTGTTGAAACCGGAGCGTTCAGAACAGTTGGAAATCTGAACATTTGAGCTGAAGTTTAAGTTGAGGCCACATTTACCTTGAAAATCCGACATTATAACATTGTAGATATGATAGAAAATACAGAAAAGCATAAAATGTCCACTTTAAATGAAGTCGCAGGTGGATCTTTAACATTGTGCAACAAGCCTTTGAAGTGTAAATGAATGTTTTTCCAGTCTCGGTCCTTACTGCTGTTCAAGAATTGTTTTATGTAAGAAAGCAGACACAAACAGCAGCAGTAAAAAGCAGAAGAGCAGATGCTGCAGAACGACCGGCTGTCTAATTACCGCCCTGCCTTCCTCCTCCTCTGTAACTGGGACTAATTTGTCCAATTTGGTGTATATTTTTACCTCGAGGGCAGAGCGAGCGTCTGACTGCGAGCCGCCCGGCGGACACTCGGCTCGTTTGCCTCCATCAGCTGTCGCGGCAGACTAATCTTCACCTGCGAAGCCGAGAGTGCAGCGCGAAGATAACGACTTTGATGTTTTATTCATGCCGAGCAGATCAGAGGGACACAAAGACCGCTTCCAGGTTCATTCTGCAGCCTGACGCGGAGAGAGAGAGGCAGAGCAGGAAGTAACTGACCCCCAGGGAAGGTTCTCTGAGACGAGCCTGGTCACTCGGGCCTGTTGGCACTTCTTCGGTTCGCTACTAACAAGACAAGCCTCATATCTGCTACGACGGAGCCGAACGTTGGGGCGTTCATATTGTCACAGGGTTTCCACGCTTCCTGGTGAACATGGAAGTTAAAGGTCCCATGACATGGTGCTCTTTGGATGCTTTTATATAGGCCTTAGTGGTTCCCTAATACTTTATCTGAAGTCCCTTTTATATAGGCCTAAGTGGTCCCCTAATACTGTATCTGAAGTCTCATTTATATAGACCTTAGTGGTTCCCTAATACTGTATCTGAAGTCTCTTTTATATAGACCTTAGTGGTCCCCTAATACTGTATCTGAAGTCTCTTTTATATAGACCTTAGTGGTCCCCTAATACTGTATCTGAAGTCTCTTTCCCGAAATTCAGCCTTGGTGCAGAATTACAGCCACTAGAGCCAGTCCCACAATGAGCTTTCCTTAGGATGTGCCATTTCTGTGTCTGTAGCTATTGAGGAGGAGAGAGGGGGGGGGCAAGCTGGAGGGTGGGGGTGTGGTCTTGACCAACTGCCACTTTGCTCGTTTGAAAGCCATGATGTCTCTCTCTCATGGGTGGGCCAAATTCTCTGGGCGGGCAAAGCAGAGAAAGGGGAGTTAACCTTGCTCCTTATGACCTCTTAAGGAGAAGATTCCTGATTGGTCCATCTGAGCTTTCATTTTCTCAAAGGCAGAGCAGGATACCCAGGGCTCGGTTTACACCTATCACCATTTCTAGCCACTGGGGGACCATAGGCAGGCTGGGGGAACGTATATTAATGTTAAACAACCTCATAAAGTGACATTTTCATGCCATAGGATCTTTAAGCTCTAGAGGAGAAATCTTTGAAAAAGTCCCCAAAATGTCCTGGAACACTTGAAAAGGTCCGTCAGGGTTCATACTGTCTGACAGGGGCGGAGCAAGGCGGTGTCAACATTCAAGGCTCAGCCCAAACCTAGGGGGATAACAGGGAGATTTGGTTTCCATTCACAGCAGCTATATGCACTTTTTTTCCAAGTTTCTTTTAAGATAACAGAATGCCTAAAAATCTGTACTGTTATTTGGAAAGTTACATGGATGCGCTGTATCGGAAAGGGCAGAGTGGGCTTGACTTCATGAGGAGGCTGCGGTCATTCAATGTCTGCAGTAAGCTCCTCTGGATGTTTTACCAGTCAGTCATTGCCAGTGTCCTGTTTTATGCTGTGGTGTGCTGGGGAGGCAGCATTAAGAAGAGAGAGAGACGCTGGGCGACTGAACAGGCTGGTAAGGAAAGCTGGCTCTGTTGTCGGCATTGAGCTGGAGTCGCTCACAGCAACTGCAGAGAAACGGACCATGAGTAGGATGCTGGCGATCATGGACAATGAACGCCACCCTCTACACAGCACGTTCTTTAAACAGAGGAGCATGTTCAGTGGCAGACTTCTGTCACTGTCATGCTCAACAGACAGGTTAAGGAGGTCCTTCGTCCCCAGGGCCATCCAGCTCTTCAATACCATACAAAGGGGGGAGGGGAGAAATTGATTTTTCAGCATGAGCCTGTCTCTCTCAGCCCCTACCATTATATCTCTGTCTGCTGTACTCCTGACCTGACTGTCTACACAATCTGGACTGTGGTCATAACATCTTATAACTTATTCCCTGTTATACTGTATATTGTTCTTAAATAATATTATTTCTTTTCTTGTTTGTCAAGCAATTCTATTATGTTTACATTCTTGTCTTTTCATTGTCATAGTTAATATTTAATAATAAGCTATTGCACTGTTTAATCTCTGCACTGTTCACTTTTGCACTACCACCATTGCACACACTCTACCATAGCGCCTTATCATGGTCATTTCATCAGACACTAGGGTTAGGCAAGGGTTAGGTTTGGGGTGAGGGTTAGGGTTAGGTGACTTTAAGTCAACGGTCGCAGCGCTGCCTTGAAGTCGACGGTGGGGGCTTAAAACACCATTGAGCTTGACGGACAGAGTCGTAAAACTTCCGTCATGACGCTCACCTTTTGTCGGCTAAACTTAACTGTAAAGACCGCTAAACTT
This sequence comes from Perca fluviatilis, assembly GCF_010015445.1. Classification (NCBI taxonomy): domain Eukaryota; kingdom Metazoa; phylum Chordata; class Actinopteri; order Perciformes; family Percidae; genus Perca; species Perca fluviatilis. The sequence continues at coordinate 4,250,965 of NC_053122.1, read as the reverse complement.
AACTTTAAAGACCGCTAAACTTAACTGTCATGAGACCGACCACCGTCAACGTAATTTCATAGGATATCGGTTACGTCGTAATTGAATTGTGGGTTTCCATTGGCCACCTGACTGGGGTGGGGTGTGGTCTATCTGTGGCCAGCGGGCTGAAGCGAGTCTGGGAACTGATGTTCCAGTAAAACCAAGCTGTGGTATTATCCTAGACGTAGTGAGAGTAATGAAGTTCCAAAGGTGACCAATCTCATATATTACAAATGTTTTTTATTGTGTGTATTTGTTCTGGTTCCTTGTTTCACTTCTCATGTTTTCGGTCTTCTGTGATTTTCCTTGTGTTTGTTTCATGCGTTGCTTCTTTTATTTTGTAGTCTCCCTGTTTCTCCCATGTTATGTCTCGTTCTACTCCCTGTCTTTTGGGTTTCCCGCCTTTGAGATGGTCTGCCCCGCCCTGATGTGTTTTGCCTGTTCCCCAGTCCTTGTGTCACCTGTCCCTTGTTTCACCCTCGTTTATTTAAGGCCGGGACACACACGGCCTATAATCGGCCGTTGGACAGCCTGGCGAGGTCAGTGACTCGAATCTGTTCGGTGTGTCCCGTGCCGTCGTCAGTCCGGGGGGCTGTCGGCCTTCATTTTGGCCGACCGGAGACAGGGCAGTCGGGACTCACCCGGAAACGGCAAGCGGAATGAGTGTGACTAGAGTCTCTCAAAATCTGACGAAAATCTCTTAAACTGACCTTTGTTGAGCTGAAATGAAGACAGATTCAGCAACTGCACGGCCTATTTCTCGCTTAAAATGTTTTCAGAAACATGTTTCGGTGAACTATTTTAGTACAATATGAGATCGTATTCTCAACGAGCCGCCATGACAGTCTGGCTTTGAATTTCCGGAGAAAACAAACCCATGTGACGCGTTCATCCAATCAGCTGCCGGTTTTCATTTCTGGGGCAACAATACAGAGTAGAGCCGCCTGCTGCTATGAAGACGTATTATGTTTCTCAAGTCGGTGTCGCCTCAGTGTGTCCCGAGACAGTTTTTTGGACCTCGGGGACCCGACTGATCATCTCGACTGGCTTTTCTGGTGACGGTCGTCTGGCTGGTGTGTCCCGGCTATAAGTCTGTGTGCTCTCTGTGTCTGTGGTTGGTTTATCATCGTCCGTCAAGAGTCTCGTGTGCGAGTTCCTTCCGGTGTAAGCTGTATTTTTGTGTTCTTTGGTTTTTCCCCGTTCCTTCCGTGTTCCTTGGTTTTTATTTTATTTGGACATTACCAGCTTGCTTGTTTTTGTAAGTTCTCTTTGTGTTATCATTCAATTATTTTTATCTCTTAACTGCTGCTCCCTCCTCGCATTTCTGCACTTGGGTCCAAGCCAGATTACTGCTAAATGTATCAGTCAGAGAGACTGAGGACAAGATTTGTGGCTTTTGAGTAAACATTTCGGGGCATAAGTCCGTAGGAAGCTACCTCCCCGCTCCACCGATGCGGTCTAGTATTATCAGGCCGCCTGAACGAGCCCTCCGGACCGACTTTATGAAATAAAACTCAAAGCACTATATTCATTTCACAGCTCACAGAGCGGAGCTCTCTGCAGCTTCCTGTCCCATCTGTCTGATGCAGCTTTGATTGTGTTTCTAAAACCCTTCTTTAAGAAAAGCTTCGCCAATGACACCGTTTAATTCATGAGCCTGATGACTGCATCAGCAGTTATTAATAGAGATCCTAAACAATGTTTCCTTTATCCCAGAAATGACAATATTGTTGCTGTCTCCGTGGATTTGCTTACAGACTCAACGTATCAGCAGATCTGTCATTTATAAAAACGGCTCTTCTAGTCACTCAAGTTTGATTTACGACGTATTCTAAAAGCCGTTTCCTTTAAAAGCTGTATATGAAAATGGTGCACTTATAGAAAGTACTGTAAAATAAAGAGAGACGTCCTTAAAGCTGCAAAACGCTGTTGATGTTCTTCGCTGATTCACTCTCTCTCTCTCAATATTACGGTTGTTAGCGTTGATGGAAAAGCTATTTGCAGATGTGAAGCACTTCAAACTATAACTCTTGCCCTATTTTATTTGCAGGCGGCGTTCTGCTTCTCCTGCTTCTCCCATTATGTGTACATAACGCAAAGGACCTGCAGGCAGGATTTGGCTTCAAATGAAGATTTTTAAGCTCCGTTTCTGGCTCGGTAGTAACCTTCTGAGGAGAATGTTTGTTAAAGGCCGTCCACACCGAGAATTATAAGTATAATTTTAAATATATTGTTTAAAAAAAGTTGTTATGGGCGCCCAGATAGCTCAGTTGGTAGAGCGGGCACCCGTATATAGAGGTTTACTCCTCGACTCAGACCTGCGGCCCCTTTGCTGCATGTCATTTCCCTCTCTCTCCCCTTTCATGTCTTCAGCTATCCTGTCAAAAGTAGGCCTAAAAATGCCACAATATTAAAATTGTTACGAGTCCACAGTAACAACTATTAACGGTTTGTTTTTTTGTAGGACGCCCAGTCCGAAAATTTCTAATGTGTTGTTTTGTATCGGTCATCCTTAAAAAAAATTATTTTCACCGGGTCTCCTGGGTGAAAGTCCTGTGTTTGTTTGACCCATTTGACCCCTGCCTCCTATCCCCCTATCTCCTATCCCCGTCTCCTATCCCCCTGCCTCATCTCCAATCCCCCTGTGTCGTCTCCTTTCCCCCTGCATCCTAACCCCCTGCCTCGTCTCCTATCCCCCAGCCTCGTCTCCTATCCCCCTGCATCCTAACCAGTGCCTCGTCTCCTAACATCCTGCCTCATCTCCTATCCCCCTGCCTCCTATCCCCCAGCCTTGTCTCCTATCCCGCAGCCTCATCTCCTAACCCCCTGTCTCCTACCCCCCAGCCTCGTCTCCTATCCCCCAGCCTCGTCTCCTATCCCCCTGCTTCCTATCCCCCAGCCTTGTCTCCTATCCCCCTGCATCCTAACCCCTGCCTCGTCTCCTATCTCCCTGCCTCCTATCCACCCGCCTTGTCTCCTATCCCCCTGTCTCCTATCCCCCAGCCTCGTCTCCTACCCCTCTGCCTCCTCTCAGACCACCACAGGATGACACAGAAGCACTCAAACAAAAGACACAAAAGAGACCAAGGCAGAGAGAAATAACCGCAGGCCTTTTCATTTCCTCTGTTGTTTGGAGGCAGCTTTTAGCCTTCTGTCCGTTTTGTTCTCTGTTGTCAAAGTTAAAGGTCAAAGGCTCAACGATGACAGGAAGTTAAAGTGTATCCGCAGGCCCAAAAAAATCCACCAGCTACTCTCAACATCCTACAGATGCAAAGCAATCAAACAGGACTGCAAGTGACTAACAGCGAGTTGCTGTAGTTTAATGTGTGTGTGTGTGTGTGTGTGTGTGTGTGTGTGTGTGTGTGTGTGTGTGTTCTGATGTGCTTCAGGATAACCGCTGTGTGTGCCCTTATTGAGAAAACAATATAAAACAGACGAGGGCGTCATTTCCTCTGGCACAGAGATGAAACCTCTTATCTGATTACAGGCGGTTGTTTTAAAAACATCTCATGTCAGCCAGAACCGCCAGAGCTGCAAAGATGAATCCATTAGTTGTCAACTACTAAATTAATCGCCAGCTGGGCGCCCAGATAGCTCAGTTGGTAGAGCGGGCGCCCGTATATAGAGGTTTACTCGTCTTTGCTGCATGTCATTCACCCTCTCTCTCCCCTTTCATTTCTTCAGCTGTCCTGCCAAAATAAAGGCCTAAAAATGCCCAAAAAATAATCGCCAACTATTTTGATAATCAATTCATCGATTTGAGTCATTTTTTTTAATGAAAAAAATTAAGACAAATTATATAATCCCACTCACACTGATGCACAATTTTTGCGAATATTCCTTCCGCAAAATCAAGAAATGTGCAAAGCCTAATTTTTTTAAACTCCTTTTTCACCGTTCTGCCTGAAACTTTTCATGTAGCGTCTTCAGATAGACCTGACAAGAACCTATTAAAAGAATTTTGCTCAGTTGAAAAATGCATGAATTAGGAACAAACACATTTTGTAGCCAGCGACCAAAACATGAACTTTTGCATACGATGACCAAATTAAACACTATCAACACAGAACTTTATATTCTTGTTTGACGTGCCACACTGATGCTCTGCGTCCAATCTGGCGAAGATCGGCCAATTCATGTCTCATGAAGACCTCATCTGATTTTTAAGAAATACAAAACGAAATGTCTTGGATTCACCTCTTACATTTACGTGAATTACTTACGTGAATTAATTGCGTTATGCACCTCACATACCAAAAATTACACACATGGACCCCCAGGTGGCGCTATAACCAAGGTAGTTTGCTTAAGTGTGAATACTTTTTCTAGTTTCGTCTCTCCTCTGTGACAGTTAACTGAATATCTTTGAGTTGTGGACAAAACAAGGCAGTTGAGGACTTCTTTTTGGGTGTTGGGAAACAATGAGCCACATTTTTCACCATTTTCTGACATTTTAGAGACCAAACAACTAATCCATTCATCCAGAAAATAATCTACAGATTAATCAACTTTGACAATAACCGTTACCAACAACATGTTTGTCAGTCTGTGTCCCTCAGCTCCGAGTGCGTTGGTTCCTACTGAAGACGTAAATCTTTAAAAAACACAAATATATATAGTTTCATCAGTTATTTCCTGAAACAGCTGCTCACTAGTGTGAAACCTGCTTCGTCCTCTTCCTCACCTCGCTGTCGGCCGAGAATAAGCTTTGACTCCCTCCACCCCCGCACACCACCTACACATTTGCATAATTGCATCCCCACAACTTCATACAGTGTAATTTGTCTCAATCGGTTGACAGGCGGTGAACTAAGTCTGCAGCGAGTGCAACTCACTGATAGGCTGAAAGTCTGTGTGTTGTTTTAGTTCCACTGTGGCTTTTTCCGGCTACATTTAAATGGCTACGTTTTGGTTTTTAAGCTTTAAGTTTTGAGCCAAAAGTGATCTCCGTGCACCAAGTGTTTTTTAGCTCCAGTAGAAGAACTAATCTGTGTTTAAACTAACCCAAACCATCATCATTCTGGTATACTGGGCATAAACAGGAGGCAGCGTGGAGACTCCGCCCACTGCTGGTAGTTGCCATGGTAATGTGAGTAGCTGTAAGTCTCAGAGAACGAGACATTGTGACCAATAAGACCCAATCAGGAGGAGAAACGTTGGCGTCTGTGTCTGTGTTGCCAAAGGTCTCCGTTTGGCGGCCGTTGAGACGGCAACACAACCCCGCAGATTACCAACCAGAACGGGTCAGAAGGGTTTCCTAATGTCTCCGGTTTAGGGGCTCGGAAACACCAGAGCAGGGGGAATGAGAGGGGGAAACACCAGAGCAGGGGGAATGAGAGGTGGAAACACTATGGCCACTAGAGGGCCACTACAAATATAAATATAGGTTATAATTGCTGCTTGAACAAAACGACTTATGTGGCCATTTTTCAGGGTAAAAACAGTCTAAGGGCCTTATTTTAACGACCTGAAAAGACCTTGTGGGTGGATCTCGGTACCGGCTATGATACCGGCGGGATAAATGACTCTTGCGCCCGACGCAAATCTAAAATGGGTTGGTCTGAAGTAGCTAGGTGTGGTTTGGGCGTAACGTGCAATAAACCAATCAGAGTGTCGTCTCACATTCCCTTTAAGAGCAGGCGTGCTTGTTCCATGGCGGATTGCTATCATAACAGCGGATTTGCTTGGCGCACGCCAGCGGGAGCTGTCTGAGATGCGGTAAAGTAATAAATACCCGTCTTGGCCGGGTGGCGATGTTGCTGCGGCCTCTCGGGCGCATCTCCTCAAGTCTGGAGAGGATTGCTGCAGCCATGGAGCGTGGGCCTCCAAACGCATCACCTGTACCTGTTGTGCCCCTTCCTCTTCCCCCCCCCACTCCATCTCCGTTCACCCGCTCCACCAGGAGCACATCGCGCATTGCCACTCCCGGACCAGATCCCACCGTAGTTCAACATCACGTCTCCTTAAGTCCTCTAATATTTCCTCCCATTTATGTCATCAACACATCCATGATTCATGGTTGCTTGTTGTGTAAAACACAACAAGCTTGTTGTGTAAAACAACAAGCTTTGTGGCTTGTTGTGTAAAACACAACAAGCCACAAAGAATGCTGGGACTTTTTGAGGACTGTACTGTAGAGTGCCTCCTGATCTATCCAAACACATGAAGCGCATTTTCAGTAATATTTTTCTTTGTAATTATGTATGGTTTGCAAAAATGGGAACTGCTGTGTCCGTGTAGATGAGAGAAGTGTATGCGTGTTGTGCACACGCTACATTATGGCCAAGCGTGCGCCCCTAAAATACCATCTGAATAACGCGCTACTGACTAGCGCCACTGACTTTAGACTAGGTTTTTCCTGGTCTGTGGCGGAATTGTTTTCTGAAACTGCAAAATAGCACCAGGGAACGTTTGCGCCTGAACACACCTCCTCTTTTCGCTGAACCGCCCCCAGGAGTGCAAATACATTCCCTAATTAACCGACGTGCGTCTGTGGAGGGAAAAGTCCGCTGTGAGTCGGGTGCAAAATAGGGATGATACATGCGTCGGTGTACAAAGGCAATTGCGCTGAGCGCAAGATAGGGCCCTAAAAGTGAATATATGAAGAGGAAATTACAATAAATAAAATAAAAAAGGGGTTTGATAGAACACAAATCTTCTGGATTAAAACATGTTAGATTCCCTTGTTAATTATGACTTTGACTTCCCTGAAGGGTTTAAGTTGGGCTCTGGTCTGTCAGTGTGCGTTCCATGCAGTAAATCTGACTTGTTTTTGTGGTGAAGTGCTGATTTGTCGGCTGTGGAAAAGCTCTTCAGAGAGTCTGTACACAGCGCCAAAACAGAGACTGAGAGGGGCTTTTGTTCGTCCTCGGGGCCTTTCTCGCAGACTGTTTACAGCCTCTCTGCATGTTGGGACTTTTTATGAGCCTTGTGGACGCCGCTGTCAGGATGCCACGAGCACGCAAAAACAACCCCCCACCCCACCCCGGAAATCTGTCACAACCTCGCTCTGTCCCCGAGCTGCCCTGAAAACACAAAGAGTCATTCAGCTTCACGACGGGAACAATGCATTCAGAAAGCTTGACTATAAAAACGGATGCGTTTTGTTTAAACGCTGACCTGACAGTCGAAAACAGAGCTACCATTTTGCGGATGTTTTGTGTCACTTGTTTTGTCATGTCATGTTTTTTTAACATTAATATGAGTTCCCCCAGCCTGCCTATGGTCCCCCAGTGGCTAGGAATGGTGATAGGTGTAAACCGAGCCCTGGGTATCCTGCTCTGCCTTTGAGAAAATGAAAGCTCAGATGGGCCAATCAGGAATCTTCTCCTTATGAGGTCATAAGGAGCAAGGTTACCTCCCCTTTCTCTGCTTTGCCCGCCCAGAGAATTTGGCCCACCCATGAGAGAGAGAGAGAGACATCATGGCTTTCAAACGAGCAAAGTGGCAGTTGGTCAAGGCCACACCCCCACCCTCCACCTTGCCCCCCCTCTCTCCTCCTCAATAGCTACAGACACAGAAATGACACATCCTAAGGAAAGCTCATTGTGGGACTGGCTCTAGTGGCTGTAATTCTGCACCAAGGCTGAATTTCGGGAAAGAGACTTCAGATACAGTATTAGGGGACCAATAAGGTCTATATAAAAGAGACTTCAGATACAGTATTAGGGGACCACTAAGGTCCATATAAAAGAGACTTCAGATACAGTATTAGGGGACCACTAAGGTCTATATAAAAGAGACTTCAGATACAGTATTAGGGGACCAATAAGGTCTATATAAAAGAGACTTCAGATACAGTATTAGGGGACCAATAAGGTCCATATAAAAGAGACTTCACATACAGTATTAGGGGACCACTAAGGTCTATATAAAAGAGACTTCAGATACAGTATTAGGGGACCACTAAGGTCTATATAAAAGAGACGTCAGATACAGTATTAGGGGACCACTAAGGCCTATATAAAAGAGACTTCAGATACAGTATTGGGGGACCACTAAGATCTATATAAAAGAGACTTCAGATACAGTATTAGGGGACCACTAAGGTCTATATAAAAGAGACTTCAGATACAGTATTAGGGGACCACTAAGGTCTATATAAAAGATACTTCAGATACAGTATTAGGGGGACCACTAAGGTCTATATAAAAGATACGTCAGATACAGTATTAGGGGACCACTAAGGTCTATATAAAAGAGACTTCAGATACAGTATTAGGGGACCACTAAGATCTATATAAAAGATACTTCAGATACAGTAATTAGGGGACCACTAAGGTCTATATAAAAGAGACTTCAGATACAGTATTAGGGGACCACTAAGGTCTATATAAAAGAGACTTCAGATACAGTATTAGGGGACCACTAAGGTCTATATAAAAGAGACTTCAGATACAGTATTAGGGGACCACTAAGGTCTATATAAAAGAGACTTCAGATACAGTATTAGGGGACCACTAAGGCCTATATAAATGCATCCAAAGAGCACCATGTCATGGGACCTTTAATTCCTCTCAGGTTGTTTTATATTCCCCTTGGTTTCCCTCTGTAATGTCTGTCAGGATCCTTTTCGCCTTAGTCTTTAACCTCATCCTCTCCTAACCCGAGCAGTCACATAAATCTCCCGACTGGCGTTTTTAACGCTGCTGCCGAGATGGAAAAGCCCCCCCCCGCCTCCCTTCCCCCCATGGTTATTGATTCTGAAGCAGGCGTCACAAGACCCGAAGCGAGCGCAGTTCGATTAGATTTTAACAGCTTTATGTTGACGTGAGACTTTTTGTCTTCCTCTTGGAAGACAAAGAGAGAGATTTAGCTTTGCAGATGCTCAGATGTGCTGCTGAGCGAACGAATAACAAAACCTCAGTGAAGAAGCCGAGTCAAACGGTAAACAAGCGGCGAGACGCAGACCACAAACACACGGAAATCCGGCCGAGACCGCGGAGGGTGTGTGAGGAAGACGAGAGTCACTGGCATCAATCACAGTCAGACAGGGGAACATTTAATGTAACAGATAGCAGTTCAGCGTGAGCCGCAGATAAACAGTTGTGGAAGATATATGACACATATCGCGCCCGTTTTCAAAAGACGATAACACAAAATGCTTTCCTACAAAGCGTCTGAGAGGGAGACGTTCAGTACGATGCCCGAGACAGGATGTGGTTAGCCCAGCTAATAAATCCAGACCTCTGCAGCTCGGTAATTAACACAAATTAAACACTGTGTGGTTTAAGGAAGAGACCCTTTTAAATGACTTCCTGTCTGTCTGTCAGAGTACATTTTGAATGTCATTGCATGTTGTGATATTATTGCAGTGGCTTTATATTTATTTTAAAAACGTATTACAGGCTGACTATGCAAAGGTTCTGCTTATATGAGCTTTTATTCTATATTTCTGTGCTATAACAGAGATACATGCTGCATGTTTTTGTTAGTTACAGCAGAAAGTCTGCAGGTTTCAGTCGAAATGAGACGTGGAACGCGTGATCCACAGGTGACCCTCACCTAACGGTCGAGGGTGAAAAACGACAGGGTGGCAGTGAAATCAAATATCTTGGGGTGCTAACTGGTCAGTGTAACGCTTATCAGTTCAATTTACTAAGCACAAACGGACATTTGGAAAAACAGTCCCTCCAGAAAAACGTGATTATGCGATCGCATAATTCAACGCATAATCAAAAGTCTGCATATTGATGTGCATTTTTTCAAATATGCCGCGCTTTCGCCACATAAATTGCCGATTTCCACGCAAAATATGCGGGGCTTGCATGATTTCATAATCCCCGCATTTTCGTTGCAAAAAAAGTCCCATAATATACAGTACAGGCCAAAAGTTTGGACACACTTTCTCATTCAATGTGTTTCCTTTTTATTTTCATGACTATTTGCATTGTAGATTCTCACTGAAGGCATCAAAACTATGAATGAACACATATGGAATTATGTACTTAAAAAACAAGTGTGAAATAACTGAAAACATGTCTTATATTTTAGATTCTTCAAAGTAGCCACCCTTTGCTTTTTTATTAATAAGGGAAATAATTCCACTAATTAACCCTGACAAAGCACACCTGTGAAGGTAAAACCATTTCAGGTGACTACCTCATGAAGCTCATTGAGAGAACACCAAGGGTTTGCAGAGTTATCAAAAAAAGCAAAGGGTGGCTACTTTGAGGAATCTAAAATATAAGACATGTTTTCAGTTATTTCACACTTTTTTCTTAAGTACATAATTCCATATGTGTTCATTCATAGTTTTGATGCCTTCGGTGAGAATCTACAATGTAAATAGTCATGAAAATAAAGAAACACATTGAATGAGAAGGTGTGTCCAAACTTTTGGCCTGTACTGTATACATATATATATATATTTATATGTATTATGATAAAACAGCAGCTCCTCCCCCTTCCTGCCTTGTTGCTGCCTTGAATGGGTTCACCGGGAGAGTCTGTGATGCGAGACTAATCAGG
>NC_053122.1:4207974-4237974 GCF_010015445.1 Perca fluviatilis | reverse complement strand
CTCGCGGCTTGAAAATATATATCGGCTCAATCAATCGCCTGCAGGATAAATAAATGAATGAATGACTCGGCTGGGGGTTATTTTCTCATGAAGAATTAATCAGCATGGGCGAGAAGCTGTGGTCTTTATCCTGAGGCTAATAACCAGAGAGACGGGGCCTACACACGGAGCTCTGTCTCCGGGACAGACCGCAGAGAGACGGGGCCTACACACGGAGCTCTGTCTCCGGGACAGACCACAGGGAGACGGGGCCTACACACGGAGCTCTGTCTCCAGGACAGACCGCAGAGAGACGGGAGACGGGGCCTACACACGGAGCTCTGTCTCCAGGACAGACCGCAGAGAGACGGGAGACGGGGCCTACACACGGAGCTCTGTCTCCGGGACAGACCGCAGAGAGACGGGAGACGGGGCCTACACACGGAGCTCTGTCTCCGGACAGACCGCAGAGAGACGGGACCTACACACGGAGATCTGTCTCCAGGACAGACCGCAGAGAGACGGGACCTACACACGGAGCTCTGTCTCCGGGACAGACCGCAGAGAGACGGGAGACGGGGCCTACACACGGAGCTCTGTCTCCGGGACAGACCGCAGAGAGACGGGAGACGGGGCCTACACACGGAGCTCTGTCTCCGGGACAGACCACAGAGAGACGGGGCCTACACACGGAGCTCTGTCTCCGGGACAGACCGCAGAGAGACGGGGCCTACACACGGAGCTCTGTCTCCGGGACAGACCGCAGAGAGACGGGAGACGGGGCCTACACGCGGAGCTCCGTCTCTGGGACAGACCGCAGAGAGACGGGGCCTACACGGAGCTCTGTCTCTGGGACAGACCGCAGAGAGACGGGGCCTACACACGGAGCTCCGTCTCCGGGACAGACCGCAGAGAGACGGGGCCTACACACGGAGCTCCGTCTCCGGGACAGACCGCAGAGAGACGGGGCCTACACACTGAGCTCCGTCTCCGGGACAGACCGCAGAGAAGTCTAAGGTTTTTAGGTAACAACATTTCAAACAACTTCACATCATTTTGGACCATTTATTTTATTCATTGTGTGTGTGTGTGCATATGTTTGCGTTTGTGTGTGTGTCTGTGTGTGCGAGCGTCAGTGTATGGTTGTTTGTGTGTGTGTGTGTGTTTGTGTGTGTGCATCAGTGTGTATTTGTGTGTGTGTGCGTGCGTATGTTTGCGTGTATGTGTGTGTGCGTGCGTGTGTTTGAATGTGTGTGTGTGTGTGTGTGTGTCTGAGTGTGTGCATCAATGTGTGTGTCGCGCGTGTGTGTGCGTATCAGTATATATGTTTACGTGTGTGTGTGTCTGAATGTGTGTGTGTGTGTGTGTGTGTGTGTGTGCGAATCAGTGTATATGTTTGCGTGCGTGCATGTGTGTATCTGAGTGTGTGTGTGGGTCTGAGTGTGTGTGTGTATGTGTGTCTGAGTGAGTGTGTATGTCTTAGTGTGTGTGTGTGTCTGAGTGAGTGAGTGTGTGTGTGTGTGTGTCTGAGTGTGTGTCTGAGTGTTTGTGTGTGCCTGTGTGTGTGTGTATCTAAGTGAGTGTGTGTGTCTGAGTGTCTGTCTGAGTTTGTGTGGGTGTGTGTATGTGTGTGTGTGTGTGTGTGTGTGTATCTCCGTTGTGCAGACAGCAGAGGAACAGAGGAAAGTAATTTAGCTGCAGCTTCACCAACATGAAGACTGGAAAGCATTTCCTCGCCATGTGGCGGGCAGACCTCTGACATTTACTCACCGAAACGGAAAAATGTGCCCGCTGTTGGCGCTTGGCGAGCGTTAATGTCAGGACCCTGATAAAACCCAGTAAATATTCCTCGGTAGAATATTTTACTACAGATATAATGAGCACTAAAGATGTCTTCTCTCTCTGGAGAGATAACTGCTTTCTCATTTTCCTGTTATCAGTTATTTGTCAAGATAAGATTTCTCATTTGGTCGATGTCTCAGCTCTCTGATATCCAGAGCCAGTTGACACAAACGTGAAGTCTAACGACAGAAACACACATTCTGCTTTTCTCAGACACAGTTTGAAGCCCGGAGAAATCGTCTCTAAGACACATAAAGCTCTTTTCACAGCCTGATTTGGGAGGAGAGGCTGTTATCTGTGGACCGGAGCAGAAAGGGGCTTTTGGGACGTGCGGTCAGGGGGATTTTGTGTGAAAAAAAGAAAGACGAGTTCCTCTAATGCACTCACAACATGGTGGAAACCAAGGTGGTACGCGTAGCTCCTATGGCGCCATTTTGATGCTACCAAGCCATCACCCCCCCATTAGCATCCCATTGACTCCCATTCATTCTGACGTCACTTTGACAGCGAATAACTTTACATCTGAAGCGTTTAAAGACTCTATTTGTCCGTTGTTTATTTCTAAAGAAACACGATAATGTATAAAAGGCTCCATTACCTTGTATCTATCTCTCAGCTCCGTAGCAGATGCTTTTATAACAATAGGCTAACGATTGGGTCATAACCACGAGACTTACTGTCACACAGTAGAGGAATTACCGTATAGTACAGGAGAAGCTCGCAGGCAGTTTGGACTTCCATTATCTGTTTAGGTTTAATGACTAATGTTAACTAGCATGTTAGTGATCAGTAATTAGCCTGTGCCTATGTTATCTCCTTACATATACCTACGCTCTCCGTCTCTGTAAGATTGGGAATGATTGAGATTTGTCTCGGCACAGCTACCAGAAGACTTCACACTTTCAGACAGGTTGCTCACGTCACATCTACGTCTTCAAGCTCAGTTGGAGGCTGCTCAGTAACACTCAGCCAGCACCGGGAAAGAGACTTCTGATATCCTTCACTGGTCTCCGTCCAGAGACACGGGCTCTGGTGGTCCAGTTTATATATACTGTCTATGGTGGAATCGGGGGGCTGGTGTTTCCCACAATGCCGTGCGTGAAATAAGGGACGTGGTGAGCCTCTAAATACACGAATCCCCCAGGGGAAATGTAAAGCTGCACTGATCAATACTTTTATATTAACAATGGATTAAATGGCTCTGATGTTAAAGAAGTCTAAAGTTTAGTCTCTTTGGGCGTTTTCACACCTATAGTTCGGTGGACTCGGTGCGATTCGGCGGGTGAAGTTGGGACATCGTTGCATTTCTCATTTGGTTCGGTTTGCCTTGACGCTGCACTTTGTCAAACGCGGCAAACGCTGTAAACACACGTTACGCGGTGGAAACGGTCGCTTGTTTATTGGACCGAATATCCGAAAACTCGGCGACACTAACTAACGGAGCGACAACCACATTTATAACGTCTCGGGTTATCTGTTTCTGCTTCTAATTTAGAAGAAGGGGAACAATGTGAGCAGCTGACAGACGGGGAGTGAATGAGAGATGGTGATGTCACACAGACGACCAGCGACGCGTGCTCAGAACAGCTGATGGGTCTGAAAGTTATCGTCCCTTAACCCTGCTGTTGTCCTTTCAAAAAGTCTCTGTATCAGAAATTTGTATGTTTTTGAATTAAATTTTATAGTATTTGAAAAGAAAAAAAAAATGATAAAAGAATGTTGTGACAAAAACTTTAAAAAGAAAAGTGCAGAAAACATTGAAAAAAGTGACGTAAAAACTTGGAAAAAAAGTGACAAACATCGGGAAGAGTGACAAAAGTGTTGAAAAAGATACATTTTAAATTTGTACCCAGAAAATCATATAGAAGTCCCTAAATTGTGTGCAAGGTGAAAGCTGCAGGCCAGTAAATACTCTTCTTTGGATCACGTTCTCACATGAACTGAACTTAACTCTAGTTCACTTGGAAGTGAACCGAGACCCCCGTTAATAAGCGGACCTGAGTTCAGATGAGCTTTCACACCGCCCAAAACCAACCGGACGATCAGACCAAACGCTCCAGGGGCAGGTGTGAAAGCAACCTAAGAAATATATGTGTATTAACAGTTATTATGACTGTATATTTTAACAGTAACTGTATCCCATGGCACCCATGTATTGTGAAAGAGTCAAATCAGGACAAAAGCATATCGAGCCAGCCCTACTCTCAAATTGCCAGTCTGGCTAGTCCACACAGCATTCTGGTTTATTGGCATTTATTTAAACCAATCACAATTGTCTTGGGTGATGCTAAGCTCCAGACGGAGCCACGGTACCTCTGCTAAATAGTCTCGGGAAGGAACTTGTTTTGGTGGAACATGTGGACGTTCAAAAGTAGTTTTAGTCGTGCAACAGAAAACTCCGATTGGACAGATAGTCTAGCTAGCTGTCTGGATTTACCCTGCAGAGATCTGAGGAGCAGTTAAAGGACAAATCCGGCGCAAAATGAACCTAGGGGTTAATAACACGTGGGTACCGAGTCAACCGTTCTCTGGGATATGTTTTCATACTAATCGAATGTGACCAGTTTTAGCGCAACCCGCTATTTAGCTTATAACGCTAGTCGTCGGGGCAGAGGGTAAAGTAAAAAGAAATCTCTATTTCTACACCACTAACAAGGCTCAAAATATCACCACACTTCCACGGTAGCATAATGAGGGTCCCTACATGTAAACCGAAGCATTGAGAACTTTGTAAGTGTACAGACAGTTTATTACATAGATAGTTTATAAAGACGTATACAGGCAGGCGCCATCTTGGGAAAACAGTCACAATAACTCGAATGACGAACGCTGTGCTTGAGCTAGGTTACTGGTTAATGGTTGCACGGCGTTCGTCGTTAGACGGATCGTGACTGTTTGACTGTTGTGACACGTGTTATTAAGCCCTAGGTTGATTTTGCGCGGGATTTGTCCTTTAACCATAGTCCTCATACTATCCACCGGAGGTTAGAACGCCAACACAAAGAAGGAGGAAGGGGACGGTCATCCAGCGGAAGTGGAACGTCGTCTATAGACTCTGCCAGCGCTAATGTTTCCCTGTAGAGTTGGCAAAACACAGAAAACAGCTAAAAGAAGAGGGAGAATATTGGACTAAACATTCATCAGATGGACACAAACAGCAACCCACTGACGCTCAACATCTTGTTTTTTATATTGATTACATAAAGCATCACTTTCTCTCTGCATTTCTGTTCATAACCTGCATTTCATTACAGATATTATAAAGTATAAGGCATCCTGAGGTGAACCAGTTTATCTAAAGTTTAAAAGGTTTCAGTCTTAACATTTAAAAACCAGACGAAGCGTCTCCCCGGATCCTCCGCCAGCTGAACCAACGCCAGCGATAAACACGGCCGAGGCTGATTCAACGCCGCTTGTTTGGAAGGTCAAGACTTTAACAGTTCAAAAGTTACAGAAGCTGCTTTCAGAACAAATAGCCGCCGGCAAAAGGCAGACAGAAACGGTTCACGCATATGAAGACCGCCTAATGTGAAGAGACGCAGCCGCTTTCTGCAGGAAATACAACCTGAAAACAACTCGTCCTCCCCGTCTAAAACCAAACACTTCATATTTCATAATGCCTCTCTAGCAGGAAACTGTCATCGTGTTGTGACCTTTCATTACAATATACATGGTTAAAGGTCCCATGACATGGTGCTCTTTGGATGCTTTTATATGGACCTTAGTGGTCCCCTAATACTGTATCTGAAGTCTCTTTTATATAGGCCTTAGTGGTCCCCTAATACTGTATCTGAAGTCTCTTTTATATAGGCCTTAGTGGTCCCCTAATACTGTATCTGAAGTCTCTTTTATATAGACCTTAGTGGTCCCCTAATACTGTATGTGAAGTCTCTTTTTATATGGCCTTAGTGGTCCCCTAATACTGTATCTGAAGTCTCTTTTATATAGACCTTAGTGGTCCCCTAATACTGTATCTGAAGTCTCTTTTATATAGACCTTAGTGGTCCCCTAATACTGTATCTGAAGTCTCTTTCCCGAAATTCAGCCTTGGTGCAGAATTCCAGCCACTAGAGCCAGTCCTACAATGAGCTTTCCTTAGGATGTGCCATTTCTGTGTCTGAAGCTATTGAGGAGGAGAGAGGGGTGGCCTTGACCAACTGGCACTTTGCTCATTTGAAAACCATGATGTCTCTCTCTATCTCTCTCATGGGTGGGCCAATTCTCTGGGCGAGCAAAGCAGAGAAAGGGGAGGTAACATTGCTCCTTATGACCTCATAAGGAGAAGATTCCTGATTGGTCTATCTGAGCTTTCAGGGCTCGGTTTACACGTATCGCCATTTCTAGCCACTGGGGGACCATAGGCAGGCTGGGGGAACTCATATTAATGTTAAAAAACCTCATAAAGATGGGACCTTTAAAAGAGCGCTGCACTGATATAGCGTCGCATTTCTATAACGTATTGTACTCCAGTAGCCTGATCATCCAGACCCACATCCAGATGTTGGGTCTGGGAACTCCCCATTGGCAGGGCTCAATTCGAGGGGCGGGATAAACGGTTGTCTTTCAAATTCCCTCTGCACCAATAGGATATCGCTTAAACTTTAAACTGCGAACACATCTTCCTTTTTTAAGAATGACTTCAGTGCCGTTCTTTGTTGTTTTCTCAAAGAAAAGCTGAACTCCAAGTCTTCCAGAGTCGCGGCCAAAGCCGATTCCAAAGACGCTGTTCTCCATCAGCAGCAGCCATCTTCTTTGTTTTCAAGTAGTGGGGAATTCACGCAGAACCGTCGCAACTCTGCCGTCATTATGTTAAGCCCCGCCCACCGACTCTATACACGATGTGATTGGCCTGACCAGAGTTTGTTTTTTTCCAGCTCCCAAGCCAACGGAGAGTTGCTAGACTGACCCTGGCTGCAAATTAGATTTGCTGCTGCTAGGGTGGTCTAGATTTCTAGGCTAGCACTCCTGATGGACAGTTAATAAACTTGAGCCATAGTGTGCAACTTTTTTTTAAATTAAAGCTGTAGTGCGTAGTTTCTGTCTCCCCCATGAGGAATTATAAGTAATGACAACACTGTCGGCATGTCCACATGATACAAGCCTGCTGTAATCTCACCCTTACACGGAGGATTAAAACAACATGATGGACTCTTCAGAAGAGGTCATTATCTTCACTCGAGTTTCTGCGCGGGAAAGTCACCGGACGCCACAATCTTCTGACCATAGCCATACTGAGAGATCCAGAGAGAGTTGTGTGGAGCTGATAGTCTTAATTAGCTTTGTAGCAACTCATTTGGCAATGGCTTGAATGTAACGGATGTTCATTAATATCAAAAAGTTACGCACTAAAGCCTTAATCAACATCCGTTACATTCAAGCCGTTGCCAAATGAGTTGCTACAAAGCTAATTAAGACTACCAGCTCCACACAACTCTCTCTGTACTCCTCAGTACGGCTCTTTTAAATGAAACCACCTCCTCCTGTTTGAAGGTTTATCAAAGTCTTCGGCACGCTGTCAAAGCTTTATTTAACCTTTATTTATTCAGGGAAGGTTCACTGAGAGGCAGCCTCTCTTTCGCAGGAACGACCTGATCACATTCACACAGTTCCACATTCATACCTGGAAGCTGCCCAGTACAACCCCAGTCTGATCTGCTGGAAGCTGCCCAGTACCACCATAGTCTGATCTGCTGGCCACTGAGCAGCTCCACTGGAGCAGTTGGAGGTTAAGGGCCTTGCTCAAGGGCACCTCAGTGGTGGTAATGAGGGAGGGACAAGCGCTGCTCTTTCACTTTCCCCACCCAGATTTGATCCTGTCGGTCTGGGGACTGAACCGGTGACCTCCCGGTCACAAGCTCGCTTCTTTAACCTTTAAGCCACCACTAAAAAAGCTAAAACGCTAGAGCTGCAAGGATTCAAAGATTAGTTGTCAACTATTTAATTAATCTCTAACTATTTTGATAATCGATTTGAGTCAAAACATTCTCTGATGTCAGATTGTTAAATGTTGAATATGTTCTAGTTTCTTCTCTCCTCTGGGACAGTTAACTGAATATCATTGAGTTGTGGACACAACAAGACATTTGAGGACGTCATCTTGGGCTTTTTGGGAAACGCTGATCCACAAGTTTTAACATTTCTGATCATTTTATGGACCAACCATTTCATGGCATTGTCTTAATTTGTTCTGATGTTTTTATCCGCTCCTACATCATCCCAGATGAGTTCTGCTTCCAGATGTTCAACAGCTGGACGTACAGTTTATTTACGTCTGTGCTCAGCGGGACGAGAGGAACAACAAACATCACAGGCGGCTGACGGCTTCGAAAGCTCCAGAGATACAGTCAGAAAAGAAGAAGTATTCAGAAAAGGACTGATACCACACTGTTGAAATACCCTCTTACAAGTTAAAGTCCTGCATTGAAAATGTTACTTCAGTAAAAAGTCTGTAAGTATCATCAGGAATATGTAGTTAAAGTATTAAAAGTGAAGAAACATCCTCACATTTTAGAAACGTTGCAAAAGGCGCCAAAATAGTTGAAGACAGAACCCGAGAAATGCCAAAAAAATCATCCAAAATAAGCCATAATAACAACAAAAATGTCAGAAGACAAAAAAAACAGACAAAAACGCTGATAAAAGCAACAAAAGCTTTTCTTAACATCAATGCCATGAGACTACAAATGAGAAACAGGATTTCAACCCAAGTAAAATCATTCGTTTTATTAAGTTGCATTGTCCCTTTCTTGGATACTTGAATGCTCTGCAAACACACACTGCTGATGTGCACACAGACGCTAAATCCCCACCCACGTATTAAGCCTTTGATCAACCGTGTGTCTGTAATCGGACCTGGGAAACCGAGCCGGAGTAGCCCTAAATGTGACAGATGAAGCCTCCGTAACGTCCTGCCTTCATAAAGCTGCCGTCTGGCCTAATCTACAGAGCCATCGGCGCGTGCGCTATATAAATGACGGCCCACACATTAAACCAATGTCACAGAAATCATTTTCATTTCCTCAGCGAGGGGGCGGAGGAGGCTGCCGCCAATGTCTTAATTGTCCCTTTGGTTCGACGCCCAAAACGTCCAGGACAAGATAACGACGTGTTAGCGCTGAGAGTGTGCAGAGTGGAAGAGACACTGTCGGGACACGTTAGGGTTTTCTGTGTGGCTATGTTTCACCTCGTATGTGCGTGGGCTGCTGCAAACCTGTCTGAGATATATATATATTTATATATACCGTATATCCTGAGAAGTCTGAAGTCTGCAGAGGCCTTCAGACGATGCAACGCAAGCCTCTGGGAGCTGTGTTCTGACGCTGCTTCACTTAATACGGACGTTGTTCTGTCATTAGAGGCAGAGCTGCAGCTTCTCCGCTCACATCTTCAGGAGAAGAACAAGGTTCACTGCCAGGTAGAGCCTCCCTTACACTGGAAGACTCTGAAAACAGAGACACCGTCTCACATCTAACGTTAAAGGCAGTCATAACATGTAAAGTACGACCAAAAGTAGGGAGTGCGGATTGGTAGCTGGAGAGATGCCAGATCACCTCAAACCGCTCAGGGCGCTGGTCCAGCACTGGCAGCCCACTCACTCTGACATCTCTCCATTTGTGCATGAATAGGTCCTGAGCATGTGTATGTGTGTGTGTGCATTTCAGGCCTGTGTGTAGTGATTTCAAATGGAGTGTAAATTGTAATTTCCCCAATGGGGATTAATAAAAAGTATAAATTAAATTAAATTAAAATAAATTAAAGACTGGGGATCCTGCAGGGTCACACGTTGCAAGACTACTACTAGATTCGTTTTGAGAAATATAACCAAACTAGCTAGCTACGGCTAGCGTTACCTGGTAACTTTAAGGGAAAGTCTGCAGATGTTCTGTTTTACTGTACGTGCAGATGAATGTCTCCAGTACCAGGAGGTCTGGGTTTATCTGCCGGATAAACTCCCGTTGGATCAGTCGCTTCAGAAGGGTAGAACATCAGCAACTTTCCCTCTTTAGCGTTTAGCTTAGCGCGGCGCCATAGCCACCATAAACAACAATGGCGGTAGCTGTTTGCTGCTTCCTGTTTGTTGCTGGAGGGAGAGCACCCATTGGTTGTTGACAACGTTCAGGTGATGTAACGTCAATACCAAGACTTCAAACTTAGGATAATATAACACACGTTTGATTTCATCTGAACGTCCAGACGGGAGAAAGACTCTAGCAAGACTTACACCAAACGATGGAGAAGATTGGTGCCCCCCCACTCTAGCAAGACTCTCAGGGGTTCATTCAGATATTAAACATTAGTCTGAGACAGTGGAATCACATGAAAAGTTGTTTGGTGTATGGTCGGCATAAGTAGCACTTGTGTGCTGTTCCACGGGTAGAGTAATTTACTTTTTACCTGTTTGATCAATGAAAGTCCAAGTCATTTTGGCAGTTAAAACCACTGGTTATGTCCACGAGATCTTAGTTGGGTTTCCAGACAAATCACTGCTTGAATGTATGCCTGTGTAGTCGGTGTGTGTTGGTGTGTGTGTGCGTGTTGTCAAAACCTGTATGTGCTTCCGGGTTACACCCGAGGAACCAAAGATTGGTTCCTATTTATACCGAGGGCACTAATTGGCTCTTACAATATGAAATAAACAAACGATACATACAGAGACAAATAACACATAGATATAACTATACTACATTAAGGAAAAGGAGGCTGTATGGGTGAGTGCAGGATGTCGAGGGATGTGCAGAGGACAGGATGTAGGGTTAAGGTTTAATGTCAGTGGGGGGCCCGGGGGGGGGTTTGTTAAAGAGGGTGAATGCTTGGAGGAAGAAACTGCTTTCATGGCGTCCTGTGATCACTCCGACTCTAAGGGCTTTGTTTATATGCTGCTTCCACATCATTACTGATGATGAAACTGACGTTGACGTTTTACACAAAGAGTTGGTAGAGAAGTTCAGTGGGAAGACACAGTCAGGTATTAAATAAGTCTAAATATAATAAAGTATATCTCCCCCTGTTGTTAAAAAGGAACTAGTAACTTTGACTAACTGAGCTACTTTTAACTTAATCTGAACTGATGAGGTTGAGATCAAAGAGGGGGATCAATCAAAGGTTCCCACCGGCGCGCCGACGCCGTCAGGATTCACATTTCGGGAGCCAACGTGATCTGAGGCTCGGAGAGCCGAGAGAGATTAGAGATCAGCTCCGTTTGAAGTGCAGTCGGCAGTCTTTCATGGCGGGCGGCAGGGCGGAGGAGCGGAGAGCCCGCAGGCCCCTGCACACCTGCAGGGTCACCTTCCTGCAGGATCACCTTCCTACAGGATCACCTTTCTACAGGATCACCTTCCTACAGGATCACCTTCCTGCAGGATCACCTTCCTGCAGGATCACCTTCCTGCAGCGTCCGCTCTCGCTCCAACACCGCCGGCTTCAGACGTCCACGAAAAACTGTTTGCTGGGTTTTAAAAGCAAAACACGTCGCAGAAAGCAACCAAAACGTAAAAAAACTTTGAAAAATGTGACAAAAATGCAGAAAAAAGCGACTTAAACTACATGAAGCGTTCAATTGTACTGTACTTTTACTACTTTTTTCAAAAAATGTCAAAAAGTGACAAAAAAACTTCGACAATAGCTACAAAAACACGTCAAGAAATGTCGAAAAATGCCGTAAAAAACTCAAACTGCATGAAGCTAAGAATACTCAGGTACTTAATAAATTACAAAATGACGAAGAAAATGTCGTAAAAAAGCGACACAAACCTCGACAAAAGCAACCAAACATTTAAACAAGCAGCAAAAATGTCAAAAGAAATTAACACGTTGAAAAAGCAACAAAAACGGTGATAAAGAATGACAAGAAAGTCGAAAAAACTACAAAAATGCAGAAAAAAACAACTACAACTACACAACGCTGTGAGTACTTTTACGTCACTTTTACAACTTTTTTCTAAAACCTCAAAAGGCAACAAAAAACAATAAAAAAAGCTACAAATAGGGTGTAAAAAGTGTCAAAAACGTCGACAAAGAGATAAAAAAACTAAAACTACATAAAGTTGAGAATACTCGGGTACTTTTACATAATAAATGACTAAACAAATCAGCATCCAAGTACTTATACATTATATTATCCCTCCTGTTGTCCTCGGGTCACATTTGACCCATTTTCAAAAAGAAATTTCATCAGAAATTTGGGTGTCTTTCAACCAAATTGTCAAAAAAAAAGTAACGTGGATGGTTCACTACAATGCTCTTCACAAGTTAAATAAATGATCAGTTCACTACTTTCATTGAATTTGGGTGTTTTATAAAATTTTATAGCATTTGAAAAAAAAAAATTATAAAAGAATGTTGAAAAAAGTGACAAAAAGGTCGTGAAAAACCTTCAAAAACTTAAAAACAACAAAAAAGTGCGAAAAAAATCGACAAAAACATTGAAAAAAGTGACAAAAAGGTCGGAAAAAGTGAGAAAAACATCGAGAAAAGTGACAAAAGTGTCCCAAAAACACCAAACATTGAAAAAAAGAGGTTTTTATTTTAAATTTTGACCCAGAAAATCTAAAAGCTGCAGGTCGACGGGAAGACAACATGAGGGTTAAAGGAGCCGACGCCCTTTAAATTAGAGATGCACCCATTACAACTTTATAGGCCAATTCCGATTTCCGATTTTCTTTGAGTTAGGCCGGCCGATACCGATTTTAGCCGATTCCTTCATTTTTTCTAACCACTTTACAGCACAAACAAATATGTATTTTCTATCTTTTCTTTAATAGAACATGTGTTGAACAGATAATGGATCACTATAAAATAGAAACTATATAAATGACTCCTGGTGTGGGACATTCACACACATCTAAAGAGTAATGTTAGAACCATTTCCTTCTTGTCACATCTAATATCACACTAAAGAAATGTGATTCTGGTTTTTGGTGTGGTCCCTCCACGCCCTACTGTCTCCTTGCAGGTGTTTGATTGATTGATTGATTTATTTGCCCATTTCATTATAAAATACGATACAACTATGCACCATACATTGAAAACAAAACAAAGTCAGGATAACACAATAAAGCCCTGAGGCTTATTTCCATTGTGGTCCCTGGGGGGCGGGGTGAGCAAGTGGCAGCAGGTCAAGCATCAATCATCACAAACCATACATATATTAAATAGATACATAAAAACAATACAGTAATAAATCCTCATACTACGACAGTGCCTGCTTAAAACCTCCTAAACTTCTGACCATCTTTAGATTTCCTGGCAACCTGTTCCACAGGCTTGTTGCTACATACAAAAAGGACTCCTTACCTAAATTACTCTTAAATCTAGGAGGTACAAAATCAGTAGAGCTTCCCCTGGTGGAGTGGCTGTGAACATCTCTTACTCTGTTAAAATAATTGATTAAATATTTGGGGACAACCCCATACACAGTCCTATGTACCATGCACAGGTGAATCTGAGAGACTTGATCTTCAACTTTTAACCAGCCAATAGTCTCAAAATGAGAAGTATCAAGATGAGATCTCATGGGGAGGTTCTGAATAAGCCTCAAAGCCTTATTATGAGCAGTCTGAAGCCTACGTTTCAGATGCTGTAGGACACCTTTATACCATGAGCAGCATGCATAGTCAAAATAAGGCTGAATTAGAGCACTTACCAGAGTTAACATTGCGTTCTTGTCCATAAATCTTGAGCTTCTTGCCAAGAAACGTACTCTTTGATTTACTTTGGCAAGTACCTTTTGCGCTTGGCCCACTCCAGTCAAGTGGCAGTCCAGCACACAACCTAGGTAAGTAACCGAGTCCTTTACATTAATCTCATTATCTCCAACTAAAACCTTAAAACCAGGGGATCTTTTCAGTTTTATCTTTGACCCAAAAAGTATGGCTTCCGTTTTCCCTAGGTGAAGCGATAGCCTATTGTCTGACATCCACCTGCTGACATTCAATAGTTCTACACTGAGGGTTCTTTCGACTATGTTCTTATCTTTATGAGAAACCAATAATGCAGAATCATCTGCATATAAAAAAAGTTCACATGAACATACAGACTTAAGGTCATTAATATATAGAAGGAAAAAAAGTGGACCCAAGACACTCCCTTGTTGCATATTGTAAACTTATCTTCTGCTCACACGCTGAAGAATGTCCAAACAGCTGACACGTTGCAGGTTAACTCACCAGGTTCCCTACATGTGGGAGAATAGCGCCGACACACGCTTCACACCGCGAGCGGGTACGCGCCACACACGGCGGAAAAGTTGAGAGAAAGGAAAGAGAGACCGTGCCGTGGCGTCCGTGTGTGCGTGCGTCCTTGAGAACTGTAACTCGTATAACTTCTGTCGTCAGTTAATTGTAGCGTTGACCGGCATGAAATCGGCATATGTCAGACTGAGGGTCTGTAGTACGGACAGTGGTTCCCCTGACGGTGAGATGTTCTGCAGAGAGAAACAGGAGAAACGGCCCACATGATGGATTCAAAAAAACTTTATTGTCTTCTGTCTGGAGGCAACAACCATCCCCGAGAGACTCTTCTTTCACACAACACCAGAAACTATCTTCAAAGATACGCTCAGCTCTTTTATTTCTAAGAATTAACTTCATAAATGAGAAACCAATCTGCTTCCAATGCTTAAACGTTTGATTAGAAAAGCAAAGACACAGAAATAGACTCCCAGCTGCTGCTTACCTTTCCATAGAGGTGGAGAACAGTCTTTGATATTCAGACTTAAGAGACAGACAGGCAGGCAGACAGACAGACAGACAGAGAGACAGACAGACAGGCAGACAGACCGAGACAGGCAGACAGACAGACAGCAGAAAGACAGAGAGACAGACAGCTGTTGCTTCACCCGAAGAGCACCTTGACTTTCCTCCTCCTTTTATCCTCTGGGCGTAATTAAACTGCGAGAAGGAGAGCAGGTTTACAAAGTCCACCTCCAGCCAGTTGACAAACACCTTTTTATGGCCTCGTGAAAGACAATTAAAAGCGTCTGTCACCCTGTTGCGCTGCAGATAATTGCTTCGCCCCCAAACTCAGTCGGCAAAAACTGCTGGATGGATAATTCCCTCTCAGCTGGAGAGAAAGGGAACTGACAGTCTATCACCTCATCTGCCACCCACGCCCACACCCACCCTGGCCTCGGCTGGCATTTGGATTGTTTTGGGATGCTGTGAGTCAAAATAAGCAAGGCGGGCAGTCAGTCTCATACACTGAAAGAGCACCTTGACTCCACAGTTTAATCCTCAAAAGCTCATTTGCACTCCAAGACCTGAAGAATGTTTCTGAAACAGACGAGGAAACCATTTCAAGTCCAATATCTGTATATATATATATAGATATCTCTGTATAGAATTTTTTTTAATGATAATCAAATAAAGAACTATTTTCCAAAACGCATTTTCTTTTTACTTTTGTGATTTATTTTCTGAAATGACGGATATTGGGCACCTTTACCTCTGTAAATGTAAATGGACTGTTTTTATATAGCGCTTTTCTAGTCTTAACGACTACTCAAAGCGCTTTAACATAGTACAGGAACCATTCACCATTCACACACATTCATACACTGTGGCCGAGGCTGCCGTACAAGGTGCCACCTGCTCATCAGATAAACATTCACACACATTTACACTCCGATGGCGCAGCATCGGGGGCAACTCAGGGTTCAGTGTCTTGCCCAAGGACACTTCGGCATGGAACTGCAGGGCCAGGGATCGAGCCACCAACCTTCCGATTGGCAGGCGACCTCTCTACCACTTAGCCACAGCCGCCCCGTGCAAAATATGACTGTCATCCGATTTTCAAAAGAAAAAATTTATATTTATATAATTATATATAATTTGTCATCGAACCGATACAGATGTGTTAAAAACATGACCATATCGGCCGATATTATATCTGCGGCCGATATATCGTGCACCACTACATACAACGTTCATTCCTACCCTCTAACCCAGTGGTTCTTCTATACGTGTACAGGAAGATCACTTATTTAAGCTATTGTTGACGAGTATTGTGTAGCTTTTTGCACAGATGCTTACAGTGTAACAGTGAAATTCCCCGCTGGTATTAATAAAGTATCTATCTCTCTCAGCAATATCTGACATGAACAAATGAGTCCGTCAGAGTATCCAGAGTCTGTTTTCATGAGGTGTAAAAGCATGAAAGACAAATCCTGTGGGTAGTAGTGTCGGGATCGCCCACCGCCGCACGTCCTTGTGTTTATTAACGGAGCACAAGTGTCATCAATCTGCATGAAAAAAACACTTCAAACTGCCTGCAATGTGAAAACGAGGGGGGGTGGCATTGTTCCAGAGCCAAAAAACATGATTAATGTTGTTTCTGCTGGGGCGGATACACTGATGTTTCAGGCTGAGACAAGAGAGAAAATCTTGTTATTACAGCATCAACACACGCACACGCACACACACACACACACAATGCCCAACAGCCTGGATGTCACTTATGGATGTTACTTAAGCCCAGTTCAGACCAAAGATTTGATGAAAGAATTTTAGAACGCTGTAGAGAAATGTTTCAGCTGATGGTGTCACTGCGACTCAGCTGGTCGAGTCTCCAGAGGCTGGTTTTAGAACGTAAGAGACGTCTCCTGTTTCTACAGCCAATAGAGAAGTCAGCTGGTGGAGTCTCCAGAGACTGGTTTTAGAACGTAAGAGACGTCTCCTGTTTCAACAGCCAATAGACAAGTCAGCTGGTCGAGTCTCCAGAGGCTGGTTTTAGAACGTAAGAGACGTCTCCTGTTTCAACAGCCAATAGAGAAGTCAGCTGGTCGAGTCTCCAGAGACTGGTTTTAGAACGTAAGAGACGTCTCCTGTTTCTACAGCCAATAGAGAAGTCAGCTGGTCGAGTCTCCAGAGGCTGGTTTTAGAACGTAAGAGACGTCTCCTGTTTCAACAGCCAATAGACAAGTCAGCTGGTCGAGTCTCCAGAGGCTGGTTTTAGAACGTAAGAGACGTCTCCTGTTTCAACAGCCAATAGAGAAGTCAGCTGGTCGAGTCTCCAGAGGCTGGTTTTAGAACGTAAGAGACGTCTCCTGTTTCTACAGCCAATAGAGAAGTCAGCTGGTAAAGTCAGCAGATGCAACAAATGAAATATCCAGCTACAACACCCTTATAGGTATATGTAGGCGTGTATGTATATATATATATATATATATATATATATATATATATATATATATATATATATATATGTACAGTAGGTAAGTGTATGCATGCATATGCAAACACACTGTATGTATGCATGTATGTAGAAAGTTATCTGTTATCACTTATTTTATCTTTCTGGTCTTTCATTAAGTTAAGAAGTGGGGGGGCTGATATAAGCTGATAGCTTCTGACCCTACCCTTTGGTTACGACCAATAAATTCATTCATTCATACAAAAAGCCCGGAAGTTAGGATGGAAGTACAAAGAGTCATTGCTATGGAGATGATACACCGTCTTGTCTCGTCTCGTCGGTGGGAACTGGCAGCTTTCAGAACGCTGCAGAACGTTGCAAGAAGTTGCAAGTTTACACTCGTCTTGTCCATAATCTTTGGTCTGAACTGGGCTTTTAAACTTGCCACAGGTCCATTTTTCAGTTTGATGAAGTGTTTAACCCTTGTGTTGTCTTCCCGTCGACGATGAACTTGTTGTCCATCCAGGTCAAATGTGAATTTGAATTTTTGCTGCTTTTTCCAGCGTTTATGGCTCTTTTTTTTTAATGCTTTTGACACTTTTTGAATCGTTTTTGTCACTTTTTTCAATGTTTTATTTTTAAATTCAGGGTCAATAAACCTAATGACATTATACCTCATTTTTGAGTTGAAAAGGCAGAAATTATGAATTATTTTGACTAATAGTTAAGATAAGATGGTGTTGAGTGGATCACAGACTGGTTTATGTCAAAGTTTAGTTACAATACTGTTTTAAAACCATTTAAACCGTTTATAAAATTTATTAAAACACCCCAAATTCAATAAAAGTATTCATTCATTTTACATGCAAAGATCGCTGTGTGAGTTCCGTACAACGTACATGTTATTTTTGGGCATTTTGGTTCAAATAAATCCATATATCCGATATAACAACTTTGAAAATGGGTCAAATTTGACCCTAGGACAACACGAGGCTAATCAATAATTTTCTACAAATTACTTTATTACACAAGGGCTAAAACCCTTTCTACAGGTTTATGATAGAGTTTACTGCTGTACTTCCGTTGATCCTGATTATCGGAGAAGAGATCATGCCTGGATGTAAACAGATCTGCATAGTGAACGCGAGGCTTACAGGGAACTAATCCAAACGCAGACGCGTGCGTCATCATTCTACAGCCATCTGACTGTGCTGATGAGAAGTTAAAGCAAAACATGGATTGATTGCCACTTGAAGGTATTTATAGCGATTTTATTCTTTACAAATCTTCTCTGAATGCTGTCAGAGGTTCATCTGAGAGACGAATATATGTCTAAACCGGGACGTACGAAACAAGGCCGTAACTTTGGGTTCAACAAAGTGTGTGTGTGTGTGGGGGGGGTTGAGATTGTGTGTTTAAAAAACGACAGAAACTTCAGAAAAAAACTAAAATATGGCGACAAAACGTAAAAGAAATTGATTAAAAAAAAACACTTGAAAAAGGCGACAAAAACATTGAAAAAAAAAGCAGCAAAAATGTCAGAAAAAGTGACAAATTCTATGAAAAAAAAAACGTTTTTATTAATCTGGGTGTGGGGGGCGTTATATATATATATATATATATATATATATATATATATATATAACCTCCCCCTCTCCCATTTTAATAAAGAAACCCAAAGCTCCGACTGTGACTGGAGAGATACCTTGAGAGGGGGAAGTGAGAAAACCAATACATTAATGAAACCAAAAGCCCACTGGAGACCGTTTTGATTGCTTCAACCTTTTGTTAAGGCTGTTCCAGTGTGACGCAGCAGCTGCTGTTGGTTAGAAACAAAAGGGTACTCCCTCCATTCATTTACCTGCTAACTTCCCAGCTGCCCGAGGGGCCGTTCTCCAGAGCCCGCCCGCTGAATGACAACTCATTATTGGTGAGAGAGGCGTTTGTATCTGTGAATCCCAGACAGGGACGAGCAACAAAGAAGCTCGCCATCCTGCGGGGCGAGATGCCTGAACCACGGCACGTAAACCGCCTCCACTTTTTACCCAAAACGTGTCGCGGAAGACCTCATACACATGGAGGATCAACCGGATCACAGCTTCGGCTTAAACGGTCAGAGTGTAAACTGGAAGCGGCGGCGACAGAACGTCGATATTCACCTGCAGCTCTGCCTGAATATTTGTTCAGGACGAACATGAACATTTTATCAGAATACAGCATAGAAATCTGCTTAGAGATATAGGACAGGGATCTTCAACAGGGGGTCCGGGACCACTAGGGGGGTCCTCACAGTCACTGCAGGGGGGCCTCCAAATTATTGTACATTTTTGAAAGTTTTTTTCAAAATGTAAAACGTCTTAACATGATTCCAACATATTATTAGCAAATATAAATCCCCACTGATGATAGGCCTACTGGCCAATAATGTAGTCACTATTTAAAACATGATTTATAAAATCATGCCAACAATTTTAAGGCTATTTGAATAGCTTAGTATTCTACGCAAAAGAAGAGGAATGCTTTAGGCTGCCCTAAATGTTATTGTAGGACCAGATTAATATGCAACTTCATTTTATACAATATATGTAGTAGGGGGTCCCTGATCTGTCTCTATTTCAGTTAAGTGGTCCTTGGCTTAAAAAACGTAGAAGACCCCTGATATAGGAAATAAACCCATATGGTAGAACAACACAATGTAATTCTGCTAAATAATAAAGACAAGCTCCTGTAACCGTCCTCCCTGCGCTCTATGTTTTGACAGTATCGTCATAGTAACAGTGACTAATGATGCATTGTGAATGCGAGATGCTTCTCCAGGGCTGTATTTCCCCCCCGCTCCCCTCAGACCCTGAACACAGCAGCTTCCAACAAAGTGCCAGAAGCCATTTGGTTGCGACTGTAAAAGCCTTCCTTTCTTGTGTTTTCTGAGCCGACAACAGTTCATTATCTGCTTATCAAGCCTCGGCACGGTGCAACAGGGTTACAGATTTGCTTTCCATGCGGCGGCGAGCGGGTGAATTAGACTGCCCTTGCTGAAATAAAATCAAGGTATTTGGTGCATTTAGTGATTCGGAAATCTTTAATTTGCCTCTGCAGACTTTTTTGCATCGTGCATGCGGTGTGTCGGGCGCCTGCAGGAGAGCAGAGGTCCGAATCAAACCGCGCTCATCTGCAAAGGAAAACCAACAAGACCACCAAACCATACGGCGATATCGGTCGTTTGTCCCCCCTCTCACACGACCCACAGGAGAGTTCTCCGTCCTCATATCTAAACCAGAAAAGGTAAAGGTTTTAAACACGTCATTAATATGGTGAAATGGTCCCAGTTTGGTTAGGTTTAGGCACCAAAACTACTTAGTTAATACAGTACCTTTGTGCTTTTTTTGGACAGCATTTTGCTCAACTTAAACTGTGTTTAAATGTGCTCTAGAAATAAACTTTACTTACTTATTTTACAAGAGACAGGGTTTAGAGAGCAATTCTCAATAAAGTAAACGGAAGTACTTTTGTTGTCAACAAGGGTTAAGTTGATAAAAAGATGGTGCTTTGGGTTCAAATCAGACGTTACTTCACTTCCTGAAGGTTACCACGTGACGCAGAACGTGACTTCGACTAGGACTTCACAATATATATTATTATTTTTTTCTGTAATGGAGATCACCCATTGGTTGTTGACAATGTTCACGTGATTTAACTTCACTACCAAGACATAAAAGTTAGGATAATATCAAACACGTTTGATTTTGTCTGAAGGTCCAGACAGGACAAAGACTGACTGGGACTGTGTTATGACCTTACACCAAACGATGGAGACGACTCTCAGGATTTCATTCAGATATTATTGGACATTAGTCTGAGACAGTGGAATCACTTGAAAAGGCTTTTGGTGTAAGGTCGGCATTATGTGGCCGTTTTTTCGAGGGAGGACAGTCTCGAGGAAAAAGCTCTGTTTCTTAAAAGGTACACTGTGTAGTGTTTGAAGTATTTTATTAGCTAAAATCAATGTGTTCATTCATAAATATGTCCTCATTGGTGTAAAATGACCTCTGCCAATGATCTGACTTATCCTCGTAAGCGAAGAATTTCTTATCTGTATTTACATTGGACGGGCAAGTCCAAGGAGGCTTCCATGTCGTTTTGAGACATAGAGCACTAGCCGACCTGTCTAGCTAATCCACAACGCGTTTTTGTTCAGAGCTAGCGTCACGTGACTGAAACCAGCTGAAACGGAGAAGGAGATCAGTGAGAGGCGCTGGTCTGCCCTTTAGTTCATAATGGAGGATCAGACTCATGCCGAGCCACAGGAGAAGGAATCCTCGTCGCCAAAGAAGCGAAAATTGGACGACATGTTGTCATAGCTTCTTGGTACATAACGGCTACCGTAGTTGCAACACGCATTTGAAAAAGCGAGGCGCCAGAGAGCACTATTCGCTTGAATGCAAAATACAATTTCACCACTAGATGGGAGACATTCCTACACAGTGGACCTTTAATGTAAACAATGCGAGCAGCATATGAAAAAGCATTTCACAGGTCCATTAATAAAACATGAGGCGAGGCGGTTTAGTGCAGACACTCCTGAGTGACAGCGAACACTCATTTACATGACGGCTGTTTTTCCCTTTTAAATATTTAATAAAAGCTAAAGAGGAAGAACAGCATAACACAATAATGAATTTATGAATATTAGAGATATTCATGAAGCATTGCATACAATCCCTGTCGAAATATTAAAGTGATGCACGTACAAAAGCTCACAATGCACCGACTCACTGTGGACTCGGAGCTCACAGGTTTATTTTGGGAAGATGAGGACCGGAGTTTATTGTTAAAAAAGCTGCATAGTGGTGGGTTTTAAAGAGCAAATACTAATATTTTCATTCTCTCTTTCTTTCTCTAACTTATTGTCCATACTAGGGCTGGGCGATATGGGCAAAATATAAATATCCCAATATTTTTGACCAAATACCTCGATATCGATACCACAACGATATTGTAGTGTTGACTATTGGTGCTTTCACAAAATATTTAAACAATGAGATTTTTATGAATAATCATCAGTAATGTGGATATAATGACTAAGTGGGTAAAGGCGAATAATAGACCAGTTACAACAGTCTGGTAAATTCAGAAAATTACATCACTTTACTGTAATGCAGCCTTTAAAACCAGGAAAAGACACTTATGCCATATCACGATATTACGATATCCAAAATCTAAGACAACATCTAGTCTCGTATCACAATATCGATATAATATCGATATATTGCCCAGCTCTAGTCCATACATATGAATAGTTCCCATCCGAGAAAATTAAGACATGCATACAACTGCGTAGCCGACACGAGGTACGCTGGGGGGGGGCATGTTCCCCGAACTTTCCATGACGGTGCCCTGTCTGAGCTGATTTGAACGCACCATAAGTAGGCGAGAGTGCATGTTACTCAGGTTGATTGATAGACTCAAATAGGTATAGGCAATAATACAATAATATATCATAAAACTAATAGGGAGGAAAACTTTAAAATATGCAATAATTAGGTTCAGTGTACATGGTGGAATAGTGGCATTACAATGTGCCAGCCGGCCATTCTCCGCCGGGATACTACCCCCAAATATCAGTGTTTCAATCGATCATAAATTAAATGTAGGCTACGTGGAATCAGCAATTCCAAGAGAGACAAATGGAAGAGGGTCTTTCAATAAAAATCCTCCTGCTGAACAATCTGTCCCCCTGCATGCATCATTTATGAATAATATGTATCATTTGCACATTAGAGCTATGACGATTAATCAATTAATCGAATACGTCACAACTTTTAGCCAACATATGCCTATTTGCCTTCATTGTTGATTTAACCCAACCCGTTCTCACTCCGAACTCGTAAAATATGGACGTTTGGTCAGTGGCTTGAGCCGCGCCGAAAACGCGTGCGTGCTTGAAATGGAACCGACGCCTGTTTTTCACGCAACACGAAAGCGTGTTGGAAGCATTTCCAGGCAAAATAGAATAGGAAAAGATGTTTATATGTCATTTAGACACAAATACATATTAAAACATGACATGTTGATGTTTGAAAGTCTCGAGGTTTTGATATAAATGCAGATATATGAATGTAATTAAAAAAAATAGATTTTCTAATATTGCACCTGTCAATCCAGAAGGAAATATTCTGGAGCATATTTTGCCGTCAATACTGCCGACGTTGTCTTTGCTGTAATCAGATCAGTATATATTTATGTTTAACATGGTATTTCATTTTATCAATGGGAACCATCCATGTGTCCAGACAAGGCTAGCAGCAGCAGCAGCGCCGCTGCCAGTGTGTAGCCGGCCTAACTGCGTCAAAAGTGACGCCAATAGTCCCGACCCGGTGCATTTAGATCTGACACTAAAGGAGACTTTTAGCGTCAATAACGACGCCAAAGGCACCTGACCAAGCGTCCGTATTTTACTCGATGGGAGTGAGAATGTGTTGATTTGACCACACATCCAGTCATCTTGTTTTTGGTTTTGTGTCCTCAGTTCTGCCAGAAAGCAGTAAGATATATCTAAAGACATATATCTAGACATTTCAAACCTCTTTCTGCTCGTAGCCGCAAGGATAAGACTTAAATACCTCGTACTCATTGGCTGCATTTACATACGTAACGTAACACTTAATACATTTAGATTGAAGTGCCTCCAATAAATCCCGGTACTCGTGGATTCTTTTCACCAACACGCAGGAATAACAATGTGCTTCTCGTCATCTTTCACTCAGCTGGAAACTAGACCGTCCAATAAGGACGCGAGACATTTTAAAGCACATTAAAGCCGCTATAATTAGACTCTTTATGAGATGCAAAGGTCAGACTCTGAGCAACACTGAGACACTTCAAGACGCATTTAATATAATGAACATTATGAGAAATCATGAAGGATATAAAAGGAAATACCTGCAGGAATATTACAGTCACAACACTGATTTATGATGCAGCATTAAAGGACAACCAAGGTACAACCTCGTAGGTCCTCCAAATCCTACGGAGATATCGGCCGTTTGTCCCCCCTCATACGACCCACAGGAGAGTTTTCCGTCCTCATATCTAAACCAGAGAAGGTAACGGTCGCGGTTTTAAACATGTCGTTAAAGATGCCGTAGGTAGGATTGTGAAGATCCAGGACTTAGCCAAAAAATTTGAACATCGACACTCTTCTCAGTCCGACGAGACTGACGACGGCCTTTAGACGTCGTCACCTTACTTCCTGCTTTGCTCCCGTCAGAACTACTACGGCCACTAGATGGCGCCGCCACTAGAAACCTAGATATAGGTCTAGAATGATGCTGGAACATACCACTTATGGTTCTTATTGGTACAGTTTAACAGTGAACATTAAAGGTTATAAAAACTTAGGAAGATGTTTCTCCAGCGCTGCAAAGACGAATCGATTAGTTGTCAACAATTAAATTAATCGCCAACTTTTGAGTCATTTTTCTATGAAAAATAAATTAATAAAAATTCCCTGACTCCAGCTTCTAAAATGTGAATATTAACAGCTCCACAGTCTGTCCACAGTGTACTATTTAAACCGGAGCGAGATGAATCAATACCTCCACAGAAAAGTAATTTTTCATAACAAAATATGACCTTGTTAGCGTGTTGAGTTTGAGGATTTGTTGCTATTGGGATTCGGATTGTTAGTTATCAAAACAAACGAGTGACTGAGAATGACTCAACATTAAGTATGACAGGTGCATGATTCATTAAAATATATTGCAGATTATAGCAGAGCTGCAAAGACGTATTGATTAGTTGTTAACTATTAAATGAATCGCCAATTAATCAGTTCATGTCATTTTTTATGAAATACTTCTCTGATGTCAGCTTGTTAAATGTGAATATTGTTTTAGTTTCTTCTCTCCTCTGGGACAGGAAACTGAATATCTTTGAGTTGTGGACACAACGAGACATTTGAGGACGTCGTCTTGGGCTTTTTGGGAAACACTGATCCACATTTTTCACTCGTTTTCTGACATTTTAGAGACCCAACGACTAATCGATTAATCGAGAAAATAATCGACAGATGAATCGACAATGAAAATAATCGTTATTTGCAGCCCTACTAAGAAGGTTTGGGATTTTAAAGGGTCAGTTTTGACACAAATAAGTAATATTATGTGCCAATTTTCAATATAATTGTCTCATCAGAGTGAAAGTGTTTTAATTAATCGAGAAAACAAATCAACAATCAAAGTCGTCGTTAGCTGCAGCCCTGGCTGTATTGCTGAAAGAATTTGTCGTTTCGTCAATAGTGGATGTATAGAAAATGAATAAACAATAATGCAAATAATCAGTTACGTTAATGTTATGACCTATCAAGCACAAATGCCAGACATCCATATTTAACTCGTCATCTTGGACTTTGGGAAACACTGATCCACATATTTCACCATTTTCTGACATTTTAGAGACCAGACAACTACTCCATTCATCCAGAAAATAACCCACACATTAACCAGTTATGTAAATAACTGTTAATTGCAGGGTTCAAAATCAACTTTTTGTCCACCAGCCAAATGCTATATGCCTATAGTGGTTGTTCAAATGTTACCAGCCACTCAATAGATTACCATTGTTAGGTTTTTTTGCAAATCTACCTGCTACTTGCATCACCCCCTCCGCCCCCCAGTATTTGGCTGGCGGATGGTTGCTGATTTTGGACCCTGGATGCAGCCCAGAGCCCGCAGCGGTGTGCCTACCTGCGCAGTCCTTCCCCTTGCCTTTGCACTCTCCGCTGTGGGAGGGGTAAGTGGCCCGAGCCTCGGGCAGGTAGAGCAGCACGGAGAGCAGACAGGCGGACACCAGGTACCACTCGGGACCCCTCCTCCTCCTCCCAGCGCCTGACACCATGATGAACATGATGATCCTCCGTGCCTAAATTCCAGACACACAAACACAACTCGCTTCTCTCTTTCTCTCTCTCTGCAGGTTTCACTCAGTTTAAATCCCTTTGGGAAGCAAAAAATAAAAAGCAGAAAAATCTGAAAACACCCCCGGCTGCCTCACGCTGTGTCCAGGGAGGGAAAAGAGCCCTTAAACGGGGGAGAAAAGAGCTGAAGATGGAGCAATGTGCGGAGAGATATTCCGCGTTTTTTTAGGACGCCGGACAGGCGCTCCGGTTCGTGCAGCGAGGAAGCAGAGGAGGCAGCGGCAGCATCCCCGCCATGCATGCGTCCCTCCGTCCGTCCTCCGCACCGAGGCTTCCTGCGCCCTATCCAACGCAGGATAAAGGCTATATCGGCCGGGTGTTGGTGAGATCCTTTCCCCTCCGCGCTGAGAGCGAGTCTCCCGGGCTGTGGGTGTCAGGGGACGCGGTGCGTAGAGAGAGAAGCTGCCGCTGCTGCAGCCACAACAAAGAGATCCGCTCGGTCCGGACTGAGAGGAGAGGAAAGGAGAGGAGAGGAGAGGAGAGGAGAGGAGAGAGAGAGAGGGAGAGAGAGAGGGAGAGGGAGAGAGAGGACAGACAGGAGGGTCACGTGAGAGGATGCAACACTCCCCATCCACCTCCACGCCCCTAACGCACGCGCGCACGCACGCAACGCACACACATCTTCAGAAACTCGCAGAATGCAGAAAAGCCACAGGAAAGAAAAAGGGAAAAAAAGTGGTTTTGAGCTAATGTGAAGAAAATGTATCATATTTTCTATCTGAACATTTTCCATCATCGTCATCATCATCAGAGGACTTCATCTGATTTAAAATCTTTACAAAAAAAGCTAAAGTTTACATCCAAGCACGTTCAACTATAGTATATAATGTGCTGATTATTTTCTGGATGAATACATTAGTTGTTTGGTTTATAAAAATGTCAGAAAATGCTGAAAGATGTCGATTAGAGCTGCAACGATTAACCGATTATAACTAACTATTTTTGACTAATTTTTAGTGGAACAATACATCTCTCAGCCATCAAATCGCCAACTATTTTGATAATCGATTAATCGGTTTGAGTCATTTTTTTGTGACTCCCCATCCTCCTCCACGCCCCTGACGCACGCACGTACTTCTTCAGAAACACACGGAGAAGAGAGTGCAGAAAGGCCAAAAGAAAGAAAGACAGTGTTTTTGAAAGAATGTGAAGAAAAGAAATCACTTTTTTCAGGATCAGAATTGGCTTTATTGTCATTGTAAGTACATACAACTTCACTCTGGGAGGAGATATGGGCTGAATCTCATCCACCCTCGACTCCTCGGTCCTCGGCTGAACCGGAAGTTGTTCTGTCCATCCTCGGTGAAGGATGTCTCAAAGCTCTTATTTCTGCCCCGAGGACAGAGGAGCGATCACAGAGGAGCTATGATCGAGGTTACAGACCGCAGCCTTCCTGGAAGCCGTGCAGCTGAAGGAGTTACTAACTCCGCCCAGACAGCTGACGAATTCACGTGACAATTCAGAGGAAAGGACGTCTCATCCCTCTAAAACCCATTTGCTCGTTGCCTCTCTCCTCCCATGCCTCCTCGTTGGGAGGGACTAAGACGCGAGGATAGGAAGCAAGTGGAGGACTCAAGGAGGCAATTTAAGTGACATGAGATGCAGCTCTAGGCTCCCTTTAGTGTACCAGAGTCTGGTAGGACCAGGCTAATTTTGCAAATCAAATTTTATTAGTTTATTTGATAGGGACCATGCATATTTATGAACATTGTTGTATAAAAACACCATGTAAATATGCCAGAAGATTATATAACACTTTATATATCAAACAAGCATACCTGAAATGTTTAAAATGTTTTTTGTTTTTCAAAACTTAAAAATGTATGTCTCTCTAAGATATCGCAATGGTGAAATGACAATGCCTTTTTATCAAAAGTTTTTATGGCTTTCTTAAATAGAGATTCAATGCTTTTAAGAGTAGTTATGCTAGTTAATGAACAGATATCAAAACAATACTCAATATGTGAAAAGATCATAGTATACAAGAACAACTTGGCAGCTTTGGTGTAAAAAAATGGCCTAACTTGTTTTAAATTCTGCAAATTAAATTTAACTTTATTTCCCACCTTTTTCAAATGACTTTTGAACGTTAGGGTGGAGTCATACATGACTCCTAGATACTTGAATTCATTAACAACTTGATAGTTCTTAGCATGTGTAAAGATTACAGCATCATCTGCATACATCTGGAGATCAACATTTTTACATGCCTCTGGTAAATCATTTATATACAGTGTAAAAAGGACTGGACCAAGTATGGAGCCTTGGGGGACCCCTACTGGACATTCACACAGTGGGGACTTTGATTCATTAATACAAACACGTTGCTTTCTACCGGACATGTATGATTTTATCCAGTTGAGAGCTTGCTCAGAGAAATAAAAATATGTTAATTTAGATAAAAGAACTTCGTGATTAACAGTATCAAAAGCTCGCTTTAGGTATAAGAAGACAGCACCAACATAAGAACTCTTATCTAGGTATCCTTTAACCTTTTCCAAAAACAAACAGTTGGCTGTTTCTGTTGAGTGATGGGCCCTGACCCCAAATTGCCTAGGGTGGAGTGAATTATTGCTTTTATTGAGATGTTGAATCAGTAATTTACCCACCCATTTTTCGGCTATTTTAGAAACAACAGGCAAAAAAACTGATTGGTCAATAATTTGCCATATCTGATCTTTCACCTGATTTAAAAATGGGTGTGACCAGGGCCAACTTCTATGCTGATGGTACAATGTACAAATGTGTAATAGGCTGTATAAGGGTATCTTTTTGCCTTTTTAAAAAATTAGTATCAAGGCCATAGATATCCATTGCCTCAGAATTTTTTAA
Source organism: Perca fluviatilis (assembly GCF_010015445.1). NCBI lineage: Eukaryota > Metazoa > Chordata > Actinopteri > Perciformes > Percidae > Perca > Perca fluviatilis. The sequence continues at coordinate 4,209,221 of NC_053122.1, read as the reverse complement.
GCCACTGATGGTATTTGCTACTTCTGTTTCAGTTATTTGCTGTAGGTGAAAAATCGGCTGTGCATTATTAATGGTGCAAGTAGAGTAGCTAGGTGAATTAAAAAGTTTGGTTATTTCATGAACAGAGTCTAAAAAGAAGGTTTAGTTCTGTAGATATGATGGTTGGATTGGTGACTAGTTCAAATTGCAGACAATAAAGAACAAAAAACAAAGTGCTACTCTCACTCACACACACACGCACACACACGCTCTAAGACAGCAGCAGTCATTGGGGTGCACACAGCAAAATAAATGTGGACTGCTGTACATATGAATTACAGTTCTTAACTTTCTGTAGCTTTCTCAGCGTGTGGTTCAGGAGAACAGGCCGAGTGATTGCACAGCAGGAGTCACGTCCCCAGTGACGAGACGAGGAGGAAAAAGAAGAGGTAAGTACCCTAGCGTCGCTTAAAGCCCGAGCACGTATACACCGCATCCATCTGTTGTAGCCATGGTGATATCATGTCCCTGGAGTGGAGTATAAGCAGCGAGTGGCTAAAGGTCTCTGCTCAGTTTAAAAGAGTGTGATGGAGCTTAAAAGTGTGTGTGTGTTGTGGTGATAGAATAGCAGAGCCTATGCATGAGTCATTTTAATGATGTGAATGTTTAAAAGAGGTAGGGAATGAGTCCTTACCCCAAGTGAAGGAGTTCAAGTACCTCGGGGTCTTGTTCGCGAGTGAGGGGAGAATAGAGCAGGAGATTGGCCGGAGTATCGGCGCAGCGGGGGCTGTATTACACTCACTCTATCGCACCGTTGTGACAAAAAGAGAGCTGAGCCAGAAGGCAAAGCTCTACATCTACAGGTCAATTTTCGTTCCTACCCTCACCGCAGGAATTTCCGCTGGATGCATGTATTTTCACCGATGTCCGTCACCTTCCTCTGTCTCTGTGTTGATGTCTAAACTCCGGTGGATTTGTGAGGACTATGGTTAACTGCTCCTCAGATCTCTGCAGGGTAAATCCAGACAGCTAGCTAGACTATCTGTCCAATCTGAGTTTTCTGTTGCATGACTAAAACTACTTTTGAACGTACACATATTCCACCAAAACAAGTTCCTTCCCGAGTCTATATAGCAGAGGCACCGTGCGGGGCTTAGTGCCGCCCAAGACGATTGTGATTGGTTTTAAGAAATGCTAATAAACCAGAGCACCGGAATGCTGTGTGGACTAGCCAGACCTTCCTCCGCAGCTTCCAACTTTCTTTTATG